>NW_028317826.1:1730714-1882142 GCF_062004578.1 Staurois parvus
ATCCAGGTACCCCATTTAGAAAACACAGCCAGGCCTACAGGAACAAGACAGCTTTATCAAAATCACACCTCTAGCATAATAGGACAATGGAAGAGTAGCAGAACCCTGACAAGTCATCTGTCTGCTCATATCACACTCTCTTTCTGTCACTGTGTCCTCTATCAGCATACAATTGAAGGACACTTGGCAGATGTTGAAAACACCAGGTATGAGCACTTTTTGTTTTTTGTGTGAACACAGTCTAATTACCCAATATGTCATGTTCTTCTAACCTACAGCTTTGGCAACAGTATTTAGTTGATAGCCAGGATACAGAAGTCTCTTCTGTTTGCTCCTGTCAATTACTCACTGCCTCTTTCAGATATCCACATCAATTTACCGCCTCATGCTCTGAATAATCATTCTACATAATGCATTGTGACCAGGGGCGGACTGACCATTCAGAAACTCGGGCACTGCCCGAGGGCCCGGGATCAGTAAGGGGCCCCATGAGATGCCCTTGGTACCTTTCATAGTTTTGTTTGGGTGTGGTTTGAGTGTGGGCGAGAACACAGGGGCCCCATGATCCCCTATTGCCCAGGGGCCCAATGAGTTGTCTTTCCCCCGTGATTGTGACTCATTACACTGTTCAACAAATTTTTATTTTTTGCCAGTTTTGGAAACAAAAGGATCCATTTCTTAATGAATTTCACATTCTGAGTTCAAATATAACAATGAAATTTGTCAATTGGCTCTAGTTTTTCTGTAAACGGAAAGTTTTCTACTATAGGCGTAATGACTACATAATGCACAATAATTATATAGATAGATGTCTTTCCACAAATATAAAGCAAGTGATATTGACTACATAACAAAGCCTAAATGGCATAATATATTGCATAGGATTACCAAGAAAAATTATAGCCATAAGCTAAGTTGAATCATTTTAATACTTAGGATTCTCACTAGTTTTGTCTTCAGTTTGTGTCGGTTTTGCTTCTCTTGGCTTTTCTCTTGTATTCGAGGAAAGGGCTATCTCTTACAACTGCACGTGACTACACGCTTCAGGTTCTTCCTCACTTGACTCAACCACGAAGGATTCTGGGGCTTTAGGAATTGGTAGCCCCTCTCCATGAGGAACTGGACGTATTGCCGATGGAATATTTGGATAGTGCACAGATAACTTTTTCTTCTTATTTAGCCCTTTTACAATTGGAGGCACCATACAAAAGTAACAATTACTAACATGATCTGTTGGCTCTCTCCAAATCATTGGCACAGCGAAAGGCATAGATGCCTTTTTTCCATTCAACCATTGCTCCAGTGCCGTCCCACAAGAATTGCAGCATATATGTGGTGCCCAGCTCTTGTCCTGGTCTCCTATCTTGCAGCCAAAATACAAGTTGTAGGCTTTCTTAATCATTCCTGTTATCCTCCTTTTTTGTGAGATAAAAGTTATTTCACCGCAGATATAGCAGAAATTATCTGCTTTATTCACACAAGATTGAGGCATTACTGAGTAGCCTATATAAGAATAAAACGAAATGTAAAGACGCTGTCGAACTACAATCAGCTACAGATACTGCAGCTTTTATGCAGTGAAGTGATGCAATTAAAGGCTAATATTGCATCAGCTCAGTATACATGCAATTTTCTATTGGTCACCAGTATCAATTGCGCAATATGCAGCTGAAGTTGCATCATAATTTTGAATGGCTTACGTCATTAGATGGGTGAATATATCATGGAAACTAGAGCCAATCAACATTTTTTAGGGTCATTTTCGTTTTCAGCACCCCAAAATTATGTAAGATTAGCTAATTTTATGCCCAAAACCTTTTACCTGTTGAACAGTGTTATTAAATATTATGAAACTCATTATGAAACATTTCAGCAACTGCACTAAAATGGTCTGTTTGAAAGCTGTTCATCCATTCCTGGGATTTACACACACCTGCCAATTAGTAGAGCCAGATTGGTGACCTTACTTTTCTCTACTGCATTCAAGCTTGGTTCACACTATTGTGGGCCATGCGGCTCGCGTTTGCTTGGACACAGCAGCCCAATCATTTGAATGGGCTGCTGTGCCCGCATTTCCACCAAAAAAAGGTGCATGCATCTTTCTGAAAATGCTGCCGCAGAAAAACCATGCAGATTCCCCGCAGTTCCCACACTTGCAATCGTGCTGTGAGCTGAGATGCATGGTGGTGCCATTCAGAATGAATGGCAGCCCTGCATGTCTCGCAAGAGCAGAGTGATTCAGCGGTGGGTGATTGTGGGTGCAGGAACAAGTGTGATTCCCACACCCGCAACCAGCCCGCAAGTGTGAACCTAGGCTTAAGGAACTCTGCTTGGTCACCTTCCTGCCCCCAGTCTGTAACTGGACTCTGTATGAGAAGCAATATCACCATGATCTCAGACTTCTGCTTCGTCCTCCTTTCAGCATATGTGGATATGCAGACTTGATGGGCTACAAGTGCTGCCCCACCCTCTCCTAGATTTCCATACACTAGTAGATTAAAAATGAACACTTGCATAAACATTCTCATCAGTTCTTTTGATGACATGATGAATGTCAATTTTGGAACAAAAACTATGTGCTATGGAGGCACCTATGCAGGTGTACTCACAAGCCAGGCTGTGTGCATCCATAGACACACACACAGCACCGGTATGCCATGCCCCTGCCCCCTTGTCACAGGAGTTTGAATGACAGCAGCAGCAGGAGCCTATGGCTTCTGCTGCTTTCTATGTCTTCTGTGAGAGCAGGAATAAAGAAGAATGCACTAGGAGTGCACTCTTCATTCATTGTTTTCAACTTCATCCAACCATATTTGGAGCATAACTACTTTCAAGAATACTAAATATATATATCAGGAAATCCACTAACTGAGTCCCAGACCAGGGATGCCTATACTATGTCATGTATGAGGGAGGTTATGATGGCCTGCTAAGATCTCCCCTGGATGGTACCCTACTGCTATGTGCCTGAGGGAGCTGCAGGCTTTTACATATACTGTACATATAATATCAACATCCTCCTCTGGACTACATGTGGTCACCTTATTTGGGACTGGATGCTGTTACAACTTCATGTATTTTTATATTTTAGTGCAAGTTAACTTGGTCCATCATGTCCTGCCCAGGCTTATATTAACCTCTTTTTGGGGTGTCTATTTAGTGTATGAAGGAAGTGTTGTATTGATTATAACATCCTTCCCTGGATTGCACTCATCACTATATAGGGGGTCCAGTGTTGGGCATTTCTTGGTGTTCTCAGCTAGTCAGATATTAGACCATACATATCCTTTTTTTATATGTGTTTTGCATATTTTGTAGTATGGAATACATGTTACAGCTTATGAGGGGAGTCATCCTCAATAACTAATCTATTACTAGTGGGTATCCCCTTAGGGGATCTATACTTGGGACCTGTGGAGTGTGGTATGATTTTTTGTGTTTTTGTTTTTAATTTTTTCTTTATCAATAAAGAAGCGTTTGTGCGCAACTGACCACCATTCTATTTTTAATCATTACAATTATAATATTATTTTTATATATATATATATATATATATATACACAAATCCCTCATTCCGATTGAATCCATAACTAGTCTTATTTTTGTGTAGTTTCCGGAATAAAGAAGAACGGTGCTCTACCTGAGACAGCACTGGATTGGTGAAAGGAGTCAGGTAAGTATTCAGGAATGGGGGGAGGGACAGTTACTGGGGTGTTTTTTACCTTAATGCAAGGAATGAATTAAGGAAAAAAAATAGACTTTAGAACAACTTTAAAGAAGAATTCCAGGTATGGATATTGTATGCATAGTTACATTGATCCAGCTTGGACTTATATAATTATGTATATACAATATCTGGCAGATGTCCTGGAAGCTGAAAATCACAGAAGTAGACATTGATACTCCAATGACCTCCACTTGCTTTCGAGTGGCTGCCCTGCTGAATTCTGCACACAAAAGTTAATCCGCTCAGCACAGTTGCCATTTAGAGAATTAATATTTTCTGAAAGAATGCAAAGCATTCTCTGATTGGATGAGGTGGAGAGAGTGCCCACCCTGCCTCTCCACCTCATCCAGTCATACAAAGATTTGCATTCATTCAGCATATGTTAAGCATTTTATGAATGGCGCCTGTGCTGAGCAGCCAAGCTCCAGGGTTCATAATGCAGCAGGGCTGCTACTCAAATGCAAGTGGAGATCGCTGGAATAGTGGTATCTACTAGTGATTTCCTCCTTCCAGGGGCCTCAGCCAGGTATGGTATATACATACTTATATTGGTCCAAACTAGGCCAATGTATCTACATATAAAAGACATACTGTATACCTGAAATTCTCCTTTAGTATCTACGGTACAGAAGCAGATAAGGATCCACTAATAAAGCTTGGAAACATGCAATCTATATTGTTAAACTGGAGGTTTTTTCCTTCCAGCAAAACTGCAATTTCACTTAAAAACCACCTTGTACAGCTAAATCAAGCCAAGGAAAATGATCTTCAGTCCAGGTCTGTATTTTCAATAAGAAAATGGCCGTGATTAAAGCTACAATGGCTACAAACATATAGACTGTGGCTTCATCTGCGACATTTAGTGTAATTAAATGCGGAGACGGAAAGCAGCAATGTGTAGAGTTCAATTCTTCATAGGAGGCATGTAAAAACATCAGCTCTCCCTGTTCTAAAGAGAGCTCTGGAAGGATTTCCTGCGGCTGTCCCTTTGTATTCTCTAAGTACCTGACTGCAGTGTTTGTGGTTTCTACCACTTACTTAAAGAGATTATAGTTTTACTTAATCAGCTGTGTCTGCGGTTCACAATAAGTAGCTTTTAGCTACAAAATTGATCTTTTGGCACACAACCAAATTACTTTCAATGGACTGTTTTTGACCTACAACAACATTTTGCTTTAACTGCTTCTGCCAGGATTATGTGAGAGGTGCAGCGATCAGGACCCAGAGCCACAAGGGATGTAGAATGCTATAATTCAGGTGTATGGTGTATTGAAGGACTGATACCAGGGAAGAGTAGATACCAGTGACACTCCTGTGACCAGGGTGAAAGCTGTCATTTAAATTAGATGTAAGCCACTAACAATTTCCTTTTGATTTGATAAATAAAATGCTTTTGTTCACTTTTTTCATGCTTTTTTGTGCACCTCAGTACTACTGATCTCCTGTTGCCTCTTTGCAGTCGATTCTTGTCTATATGCATCAACTCCATTGATGGCTGTATGGTATTTCTCGGGGTAGGGGTTCTATATATTGACCATAGTAGACTATACCTAGGTAATACAACACACATAGAGAAAAGGGGAAGCAGCACTCTAAACTCACCATATTAGACTTTATGAATAAGCTCACTGGGTTTGATTTACTAAAGGCACAAGGCTGTTTTTTTTACAGAGAAAGTTTCACATTGCAAGAGAATTATCCCCAGAGAATAGAGAATGAGATGAAGCTCTGCTGACTTCCATCATCCTGTTGGAAGGTGTAGTTCAACCTCCCTGCACAGGTGGCACTGTTACAGCAACTGCCATGCAGAGAGGATGGAGGATAAGAGAAACACTTGTTCCTCTAAGGCCTCTGTAGGTGCCATCAGGAGAGCAGCCATCTGATTGGATGCTGCTGAGCTGGATGACCTCTGCAGTCATCTTTAGTGAGAGCAGTGCTATTAACCTCCTTAGCAGTATTCCCGAGTGTGGCTCGGGGTAAAATTTCTATACCAAGAGCGGTAACCCCGAGCTGCACTCGGGCTTACCATGCGGCGCTGCTCTGGGGGTCCCTGCAGCACTTACCTTGTCCTTCGCTCCCACGATGTGTCCCCTGCAGCGTCCCCGGCCATCTCCTCCGGCCGATGTCGGCATCCGGCTTCTGTGTTCCGGTCCCTGTGACGTCAGGACGTACGGCGGGAAATTTGAAATTTTTTAAAAATGTCATTTTTGCTGTCATTGCTGTTTCAATGCATTTCACATATATTTTGTCCCTACTGCTTTGTCCTGTGCCCTGCCCTCTTACCCCTTGTGTGCTGTTTGTTGTTACTGTACTGTTTCATGTATTGTCCCCCCCTCTATTGTACAGCGCTGAGCAAACCCTTTGGCGCTATATAAACTCGATAAAATAAAATAAAATTTTGAATGTTCTTTCTGCCTGGAAACTTAGAAAAGTCCATGGCATCCAAAAAGCGTCCCTTTACGTCAAAAGCGGTTTTAGAGCAGCGATAGTAAATCAGAACCACTTGCAGAATTGAGTGATAATGATTTGTGGGGAAATTCGTCATCAGACACTGAAAACGATTTTGCGACTTTGCTCAGCGATGTGCGAATTTGCCTCTGTATTTCAAATTTCAGTGTTTTTGGTTTGATTATATTATTGAATTAAATTTATTATTATTATATTATTAATTTTTATGATTATTTATTAAATTATAATTTATGATTTCGTGTTTCAAATTTTATCATATCCGGAATGTTTAATAGACTCTTGTTCGGACAGATTTCAGTGAGTTATTCCTAAAAATTACAGGCCTACAATAAAAAAACTACATATTTCCATGCAAAAAAATGGTACCGCTTTCAGCACAAAAAATCAGAAAGAATCATACCACCAAGGAGGTTAAACAGCACTGTCCCACTGCAGTTGGCACGCATTTTCAAAGTGGTTTGGTTAGGGATAAGTACCCACTGGTGGGGGGGTAGAGTGTCTAGCACAGGCAAAGGTTCTGGTGGAGAAGGGACAGAGTAGGGAACTCGGACCTGAAACCTCTATCCTTCTGCCTATTGACTGCTCTTGCCACCACACAGCATACCAGCCATCTCCTTCATCAGATGCTGTCAGGTGTCGTAAGCTTACTAATGTGTCCTTTACTGTATTGAGACCTCAACCCCCTCTGCAAGGAAGTGCAGAATTGTTTGGCCTTGTGGTGCAGGCCCTTTTACCATCTTGTTGGAACTTTGTGTTAATACATTGTGCTGCATTTGTGTGCTTTAACTACTCATTGGGTACCATACACCTAGGTCCACTAACAATCCAATCACATGCAAGGAAAATGCTGTTTTTTTTATTTTCCTTGCAAATAATAAAATAATACCCAGTGATTCTGCGATGAAAGCAGGGCATCTCCTGTTATAAGGTGACAACACTCAGTTCCTGTCTCACACTTTTGCTCCTGTGTTGTCACCCTGTCACATGAGCTTTGATTGGAGACTACAGGTGGCTGTTATAATACACATTGCACAGGCATGCCATACATAGCTCATTGTCCATATCTCCAGCTTACCTGGCTCAGGTGCTGGCTTTCACTTTGGCACATCCCAGTCTCACATAAAACATGCATGGAATAAAGCAGAAGCTTCCTGCTCACCATATTGAATCTACCTGAGTTCAGGGGCAAACTGACAACTCATGGGGCCCCCGGGCAATAAGGGATCATGGGTCCCCTGTGTCCATGCCCACACTCAAAGCACACCCAAAAAAGCCTATAAAAAAGGTACCAGGGGCATTTAATGGGGCCCCCTACTTACCCCGGGCCCTCGGGCAGTGCCCGAGTGCTCGAATGGTCAGTCCACCCCTGCTTGAGTTCCTTCTATTGTCATGTTTCACATTCAAAGAGCTTATTCCTAGGGGTTCTTTTACTAAATGTAAATAGGCTTTGCCCTTTAAAATTAAAATTGCACTTTGCATGGGGATTTTTCCCCAGAGCCTAGTGCATGCAGGGAAATTTCACTTTGCAAAAAATACTCAATTTGAAGCAAGAATAATAAATAATGATATTTTCACTTGCACATGATTGGATGATGGAAGTCAGCAGAGCTTCACCTTATTCTTTAAGCTCTGGTGATTATTCCCCCACAAAAAGTGAAGCTTCCCTGCCAAAGTAAACAGTCTATTTGCCTTTAGTAAATCAACCCGTTAAAGTTTAAGACGGTGAAAAGGAGTTTGAAGTGCTGCTTCCTTTTTTCCCACATAGGGGTTGATTTACTAATGTTAAATAGGCAAGGAAAGTTTACGTCTGCAAGGGAAATTGCCCCAGAGTTTAGTGAATGTGGTAAAATTTCACTTTGCAAAGAATACGTAATCACGTGCAAGGAAAATTTTAAACATTTTGCTTGCATGTGATTGGCTGGTGGAATACAAAGATATCATCTTTGGATATTTCAGTGATATTTTTCCACTTTGGGGAAATTCATTGAAATAGTAGAGATGGTGAATTGGTGTCTGCATACCCCCAACTGTCCTGGATTCCACGAGACCATCCCAAGAAGGTTTTTGCCAATCCCTACTCAATCCAAAGCACCAAAAAAGAAAGGATTGGCATTAACACTTAAAGCAGAGGTGTCAAACTCAATTTCATCAACATTATGGCTGTCCTCAAAGGACTGGTTATATTTGTAAGATTAAATGTCTAGAGCCCCCCACCCTCCCTTACATCACAGTGCACCCTCCCTACCTTGTGCTGCTGCCATTAAGAAGTTGGGGGTGAAGCTAGGAAGCAGAAAGTGAGGGGTCTGGAGAGGGACCAGAGGAGGGCTGGAGTCAGCTGCTGGAGATTGCTGAGACCAGGGTAGGCAGGGATGAAGCGATGCTTCTGCAAAGAGGTGCAGGATCTGTAGGAGGAGACCTGTCCTCCTCTCTGCTGCCAACAGCTAAGATGGGAGGGGGGCAGACATGAGCCTCATCTGTCTGCGGCTGTGCAGAGAAGCACAGGATCTGGAGGTGGAGTTCTGCCCTACTCTCTGTTGTAGACTGCTGAGATAAGGTGGGGCCAGAGACAAGGGGGGGTGCCACAGCTGCAGGAGAGGTGCGATGGCCAAAGGAAATGGATTTGGCACGTGAGCCTTGTGTTTGACACATGTGACTGGTATTAAAATGGCTCATGAGAGCTACAGAAGCTCATACCAACTATCCTGGACCTGTTTTTGTGCCAAAAAATGACCACTAATTAAACTCATTCGTTTAAATTTTTTTAAAGAACAGTACACAAATAATGATCAAATGAACAAAAAAAAAGAATACACAAATGCAAGGAACATGAAATATATTCAACTGACTAAATATGAACAATACACCCTTTAAATAAAGAAAACAATATCTGTGTTCTAAGCAGTTGAATGAGTGATACTGCGAGTTTTCACTTCGGTAACTTTGGAAATCAGTAATTCCCCAGTAACAGTAATTTTGCCGAATTCCCTCCACTCCCCTCTACCTATAAACTTAAAAAAGCCATAATCGTTTAAGTGTGTTCATTACGATGATGAAATATAAGAAAAATGCTGTAAACTTTTTACTGTAATTAAATATTTGGGAACAAGAATGCCTAAAGATAAGCATGACATTTGGATGTGATCAACTAAGTTATAAAAATAAAAGACAACTAAAATTATGTCAAGGATGCTAAATGGCTAATTTATTATTAGACTGTAATGACGGCTATTTTCAGTCTTGTGGCTAAATAGATGATAATAATAATATCATAAATATAATAAAATGTGGAAGTTAACAGGAATGTTGTACAAAATTAGTATAAAAAAAATGGGGGACTGTTTTCATTATGTTTATTTTACAACGTGTGTAGTCGACTTTAAAAAAAATAGTTTTAAAGAAACAATCACAATGTGTGAGAGGTGCTGCCAAAAAGACAAAAGATTCTAAAATTAAAGTATAAAACTAAACTACCACTGGCACCGCATGCAGTACAAATTCAGCATAGGATTTAATTACATTGTGTGTAGCAAATAGGTGGTTCCTGGAACCCAACGAAGAGGGGTGTGACATGCTTCATTTGGACTTCAGGGCCCAAAATGTATAGCACAACCAAACATGCATTCACAAATCTAGGGCAAAAGGCATATAACTTTTCATACTGTAGCACTACTCCCTTAGGAATTGCTGAAATTTTGTGTCCCTCTTCAATGCCAGGCAACATGCAGTTTCCATTCAGACTTCCATCCATGAGACAATGACCAGTCCTTGAGCTTGTTTTAAAGTTTTATTAGGGTAATTGAAAATTGGATGGAGTAAGGGATGCATGGGATGCCCAAGGGAAATTGCAACTGAGGACAAACTTTCTGGAACTATGTACAAGTCCCTTTAGCAGCAGAAATTCTGTTTTGGAGAGCTAGCTGGCATCTCCTGTTGTACCACCCCAGATCCCAGATACTCTTCTATCCAGCTGTTCTGGGTGAATCCCTGGCAGGGGATCCACTGCCTGTCACTTTAGGGGTAAGATAGTCCCAGGTAGCAGCTAATCCAGTTTCCCACTAGAGTGCTCCTTCCCTTTACTGATCCATTGGGTGCAGGTCTACTCACTCAGTCCTCCTATGAGCTGCTGGGTTGGTGGCTGCTCTCCGGCCTTCTGCTGGGTTGCTCCTTGCCTGCTGCATAGGTGGTCCTCTCTCTGAGGCTGATAAGGTCCTGAGCATTCCTCCTTTAGAGCTCTTCTACCTGTAGGTGAGCCCCTTCCCATCTGGGTCCCCTCCCAGGCTCCTGCTCTAACCTCTCACTTCTCTATCTTCCACCCGAACACTCCTGCTGCTGAGCAAGCTTAGTCACTCTGAAGGGCTGTCCTGGCACCATGCCAAGCCTCCTGTTGGGGATTGGCCAGGATCCCTTGAGAGTGCAGACCAGCTACCCCTCACTCCATCCCACTGCTTCTAAGGGGAAGTTCCAGAGAGCTGGTCTGCAGAGCCTCTCAGCTCTGACCGGAATGTGACCTCCCTTTGACTATCTCCACAGGCTGCTGCTCAGTCTCGAACTAACTATTTGACTCTAGCTCCCCCTAGCGATCTAGGAGGGTTCTACAATACCATATAACTGATACTAATTTTATCCTTAGCTACCTCCTCCGACATTATGAATATGTATCACTAAGTTATGTTCAGATGGAGAGCAAAGCTTGTGAAAGAATTGGCTATCTGTGGTTGCTTTGAGTTCAGTTTATGTCTGTGACTAATCTAAGCCTAGTGCTTCAAATAGACATTTACTGTAAATGTTCCTGTCACGTTGATAAAGGTGACTGAACTAGTAAAACTGTCAAAGCCATGTCAATAGCTGTTTGTTTATGCCTTTGGTAAACTCCTTTCTGTACTCCTCTGATTTAGCATTAATAAATGTTTGGGGCCTGATTTCCCTGACTCCATTCCTTCTGCCTGGCAGCACTAGGGTCTTTAATTTGAATCCCAACCACTGTACAACCTGCCTGAAATGTGTATGTTCTCTCTGTGCCTGCATAGGTTTATTTCATGTATTTTAGTTTCCTCCCACATTCCAAAGCCATGCTTTTAGGATAAATGACCCTAGTATGTGTGAATGTGAGTTAGTGACCTTAGATTGTAAGCTCCTTGAGTGAAGAGACTGATGTGAATGTACAATATATATGTAAAGCACTACGTGAATTGTTGGCACTATATAAGTACCTGTAATAAATAAATAATAAACTGATTTGGCACTAAGAACATGCTCATTAGACAAGAGGATACCAGTTGGCAATGCTTAGCCTTTAAACAGGAAAAGTCAGGCCTCAGTAATAAAAGATACAAAATCAGAAAAGGGCACAAAAAAGGCACTTCAGTTGGTTTCTTGCCGAAGTGTAACTTTCAGAATTTTTGGAACACAGTTACCTCCCTAAATTAATTCCATCCAGCATTATTCGACAAGGTTCACCAACATCTGAATTGCAAATGAAGGCTTACCCTCTGTGCCTATACGGTAATATCACACCATGCTATTCCTCTCCATACACCTTGCAGCTGCTTGGTAAACTTGCTCATAGAATCTTTACTCAAATCAGCAGTTAGGGAAGGTTCCCTTGTGTGCTATTTTATATTTAACTCTCCTAAAGGCACAGTTACTGAATGTTGCTGGTGTCAGTAGACAATTGGTGAAATCCTGAAGATACCAGATTGAGAGGCTACCCTGGTTGGGGGTGAATGACTGAAGCGTTTGAAGCAATGTAACAGCTTAGACAGCTAGTGTTGCAAACTTTCCAAGAGTAGTAAGGCCCAGGACATCGTACATTATTGAATATAATAACCTTTATACAAGGGCTATACAAACGCAAAAGTGAGCATAACTTTTTTATTAAGTTACATAGGTCATTCAAATTTCACATGTTGGTAGAGTAACTCTAACCCAGGGGCGGACTGACCATTTGGAAACTCGGGCGCTGCCCGAGGGCCCGGGGTCAGTAGGGGGCCCCATGAGATGCCCCTGGTACCTTTTTCATAGGCTTTTTTGAGTTTGGGCAAGGACACAGGGGCCCCATGATCCCCCATTGCCCAGGGGCCCCATGAGTTGTCAGTTCGCCCCTGCTCTAACCTCTATAGTAACCTCTATAGTCTTCTTTGTCGTTGTTGGTAAACAACTCCGCTTTTGAGTTAAAAGGAAACAAGTCACAATCTGTGAGTTTTCTACACAACTAGACTGTGGTCACAATGCCATACAAAAAATGATGGAAGACCTAATGAAGTGGCGGAAGTCTGCTCTGACCTGACTGTCTCCTTCATCAAGAATTCAATGAGGACATGTTGCTTCTACTTGGAATCCATTATTTACCTGCAATGAAATAGAAGAAGAAGAGCTACAGTAGAGGAAGAGTTACTCCACCAACATGTGAAATGTGAATGACCTATGTAAGTTAATAAAAAAAGTTATGCCCACTTTTGTATTAATTTCTGTACAGCATTCATATTTATACAAGGTCAACACATAAAGTAAGCAGCCCTGCTGGATAGCTGCATATAAAATAGCACCCTCTGTGGCTGCCACCAAAAATCTGGCTACTGTGAATCATGGGTTGGCGTGCCTAGATTCAACCAAATTTTCTAAACACACCTCTGACTTTGAAATCCCCAATTTCCCACAGCAGTAATTCAATAAAAGCAGATATTGATGTGCCTGAGACTGCCGTGTCATCTTCATCAGCAGCATTGTCATAAGCAAAACTAAGCACGTCCCTGCCAAAGGGAACCACAGAATGTTCCCCTTCAATTTAAGAGATTTCATCAAAGGCACTGCAGAGCAGTTTAATGAGTCCCAGCTCTGCAGTATTTTTTTTTAGCTGGGGTATTCATCCTCCATGCGTTACGGTGCTGAATATTCTTTCTATGCTAGAAGCCGGACAATAGAGAATAGAGAGTTTAAATAAATGATTGTAAGTTTGCATAAGAGGACTCAGATTGTCCTTTTTCCACCTCATATGACCTTTCCCGCTTCTCAAGTTAGTTCAAATGATTTTTGTAGTTTACACAAAAGCATAATGATTTTCCAGTGTGTCGGTAAGATTAGATTCTTTCATGTCCCGGGGGGACGCTGGCTGGCAGTAGGAGGCGGTCTTGGTTTTAACTACTGCAGTTAAATTTGTCCCATCTATTTTATTTGTATTAAAAGGAACCTGCCTTGTTTTAAGTACCAGCAGAAGTATAAAACTCCAAAGCCTGACATTCAATGGCTATCACTGCCTGCGTGGGCTCTTTAATGGCAAGGTATAGAGGGTTTTGTATGTGTGTGCATATATATGTAGCACTACCCACTTAGGAGTTGCTGAATTGTCTTCAAGTTCCCTGTGGATCTGGACCTCACTCTGAAAGCCCCACCCCTGCTGATACTACAGTCCACTCTTAAATGAAATAAATCCCCACCAGAGAGTGAATTCACACATGGATTGAAGTAAACTAATAAGAAGTTTATAACAAACTTCAATATGGCCTGGTTACACAGAATAAACAGAATTGGAATGAAATAGGGAAAAGAGCTCTTTATCCCAAAACAACCAATGTTCGTTGAAGACAATGAAGAGTCTTTAGTGCACGTGCTGGGGCCCAAGTGCACAGTGAGAAGAAGTGTGGGCTGTAACTCTCTGAGGAACAATTTAATAAAGAGGGAAGAATCCCTCTCCAAGCAGCAATTTTACCTTTAAGGCACTAGTCTCTAGCGAATCTAAAGCAACAAGTGGCCAAGCTGGTAAATGTGATTATTGGCACAGGGCAACTCTTCTTTGGGTTGCAAGACTTTTGGCAATAGGATAAGGCGTCTGTAGCAGAGTGAATTGATAATGATGGTGACACAGCGGAGGTTCAGCCTGTGGACTGAGTGTCCTGCTATCAGCTCTGATGATAAGGCTGTGCTAAGTGTAGTCAGACAATATATATACTGTATATAGCGCTACACCCATGGAGGGCGCTAGAAGATGATGGTCCTCAAAGATTGCCCTGACCTTGAGAGCTCTGACACCTCTGATACCCTGGGTTAAGACATAGTTCACACAGGATCACACTTGCAATGACACCAAGTTGTAGTAAAGCAATTGAATATTTACTAGAAGTGTCAAGTCAACAGACATAGGTAAAAGGTTGTTTGTGCAAATAACTTTAAATATGAGCCCTTCAGTCCCTAGATTACAGATGTACAATAACGGTGAATCAAACAGCAACTACGACTAGGCCTTTAATGAACCTCTGACACCAGGCATGAAAGAAGAAAGAAAGAGTGCGAACAGGTGCATGAATTATGCAGTCCATATAGACTTTAAATTAATGGATATGTGTTCCAAGTCAGGAGGAGGATAATCAGTCTGAGACACTAGGGCAGGCTGTGGTGGAGTGAAGCAGAGCTCTAGAATAGAAGGAACAGAAGAAGAGACACAGTGCCTCTAAGTGTAGACTATATGACAGATTTAATGGTTAAAAAGGTAAGCTTAACAACTCACTTCTTGGTAATGTAAAACAGGCTCATAGGGGTAAGTGTGCAGAGCTCCTATCACCAAATGATGAAAACTGCACTGGGAGTGATACCAGCCGATCAGCAGGAAGCGCTGGAAGGAGGAGAGGCGTTGGTGGTAAAGCCTGGCAGATTCCCTAGTATGTCCGGAGAGGTGGCGTCGGCATCTAATGTCATCAGGGTGCAACATGTTTCGGAGCATGCACGGGGACCTATGTGGACCAGAGCGCTCTTTCTTCCATGCCTGATATACACAAAAGTGAAGCACAGAGTCCTTTAACTGAAGACGAAAAAAAAAGAGAAAGAGTCTTGGCAATGTCCCAAAATCTTCAGCTAGCAAGCTTAATCAGGGGTCAAAGAGATTCCTGTGCAATGGCGACCAGCAATAATGAGCAGCATATGCTAGTGTTTCCTATAAGAGACTTGGTGATCGATCAAAGAGATGAAGTAAAGGTGTCTGCACGCAGTGTCCTTGAAGGAGTGTACTCAATGGGGACTTCCGTTCGCTCACCAATCCTGAAGATACCAAGGCTCAAGGGATAGACGACAGGCTCTAGAAGGATCCATGCACCTGGCAATGCTGGACTATTAAGGTGACAATGGTGACCTTGGACAATCACTCAATCAGCAAGGGGTTGGAAAAAGACAATTTTCCTGCAGGTATGTAGTTCACCCGCTAGTGGTTCCTTGAGCTGTGAATGCAGCAAGGCCCGCTATACCGCTTTCAGCCTCTGGCAGCTGTCCCAAGCTTTCCCCCGGGCCAGGCCCTAAATATCTTCTCCCAGCATTCCATACTTCTTTCCACTGGCTGGACCTTGTAGTTTCTGACAGCACTGGTTCCATGACTCCGCAGACTATATGTCCCACAACTCCCTGCTTTCATTAGCAGTTCTTCTCTCACTGCATCCAGGCACATGGTTACAGTTAGAATCCTATGTCTTTGGATGCCATGTCTGTGGTGACAGGTGTCCTACTGGACTCTTACATGGCATTCACAGATGCACATAACAAGGTGTGTCCTGAAAGCACCAAAATAAACAAAATACAAGGGGGTTACCGCAGAGAGGGCATATTTATTTGCGTTTATTATAAAATAATCCAACAACTTCAGATATCCCTACACTATTACTAAATTCAAGCATGTCTGCCCTTTTAAACACTGACCTGCATTATGCAGTGAAAATATATATATGTTTGTGCTCAGGTTGAATAAAATGGCTTCCAAATGACTTCCATATATGCAACTCATGAGATACTAAAGAGGTGCAACCATATGTTAACATTCATAGTTCATATACTGTATATTGCAATACATGTGCAGGCTGGCCAACTGCATCAAAGTGATCCCTCTCTGGCCAATCCCTACACCTCCTTGCAGAGTGCTAAATTTTTACTTACTAAAGTAGCATACTCTTATCTTGTATAAACCCATCTCGGACCTTCAAAACTACGATAGAAAATCGCTCTCATGGTTTGGAAGAGTTAAAACTCTGAAAATGCATTTAGTTTTGAGATTCCTATCTCTTCTAAACTGTCCCAGTATATGTACCTGCTTCCTTTTTTTTTGCAAACTGCAGAAGGATGTTACAGCCTTCATATTGGGTTTGAAACATCCCCAGTTAAACTGAAAAGTACTCTCCTTACCAAAGATCAGAGGGGGTGCAAATACCCCAGATGTCCTCCTATATCAAGCAGCTGTCCTCACCAGGATTTCACAACCTACAGTGGAAACTATGGGTGCAACTTGAACAGTTCCTATCCACACTCGATCTGCAGGCCCTCCCCATGGATCTTCCCCCCAATCAGAATAACACTGATACCGTTCTAGCTCTTACCAAGAAGATGCTGGGCTCAAGGGATAATGTGATTGCACGCTTAAATCTTTCCACTTATGTAGGCCCTATGACACCTCTGTTCAATATAATCCAAAATGTGATGAAATTAAATATATTAAAATATAAAAATTAACGACAAATAATAGCGCTACCCTCAAACATAAATAAATAAATAAATCCACCACCAAATATGTGCATTAATTAGTAAATTATAAATAAATATAAGGATAAAGAGTCCTCATAGAGTTCATTCAGTAAAGTCCACACATCAATATTGCATATGATCCTCAGTAAATGAAGGTATGAAGTCTTCCATCACCAGTGCAAACTCCAGTGCTTTAACACCCCATCAAATTGCACACTCACCAAAAGCTGGTGAATAACCAGCATATCTTTGTTTATCCAACACTCCACAGCTTAGCTCCAGCTTATAGATATCCAAAGCACTCCATAAAGTACATGTAGGTAGAAAAAATACTCGCCATAGTGCAATAAAGTTTATAAAATTAATTGAAATAAACCCCCCATAAAACCGCACTCACATTGAGTCAAAAAGATTCAAGCATTTGTTAAAACTTTAACACATAAGAACATCCAGCTCTATCAGCAGCGTCTCACCAGCCTGCCTGCAACCAAGATGGCGTTGTTGCGATCACGTGGTCCAGACACGTGGGTTGGCGTGCGTGGTGACATCACTGGTTAACCACACCCTAATACTTTTCGTCATACGACTTTGTCTGAGGGAGTCCCTCAGACGAAGTCGTATGACGAAACGCGTTAGTGCGTGGTCAACCAGGGAGTCCCTCAGATGAAGTTGTATGATGAAACGCATTAGGGCGTGGTTACCCAGTGATGTCACCACGCACACCAACCCACGTGTCCGTTAGTTGTTAGATTGCTTGAAAGAGCCATACGTTTATGACCTCATACCTGTTGTGTGGGGGTTTAATACTATCCACAAATTCTGTTGCATACTGTTTTTTGTCTATGTCTCTTGACATCTATAAAACTAATGAAACTAGATTGAACCAAAGTAGCATACTCTTAAGAGCATGGATACATAGGGGTTTATTTACTAAAGCTGGAGAGTCCAAAATCAGACTCCTTTCTGCATAGAAACCAATCAGCTTCTAACCTCGGCTTGTTCAATGAAGCTTTGGCAATGAAACCTGGAAGCTGATTGGTTTCTATGCAGAAGGGAGTCTGATATTGGACTCTCCAGCTTTAGTAAATAAACCCCATAGTGTCAGTATAAAGCAAACATGCTACAGACTGAAACCCAGGGATGCATGTCCGCAATGGGGGAAAACAGAACATTTTAGACAGTGAACAGTAACAGATAAAGATAGCAATCTATGCACAACCAAATGTGTCCCCGCAAATCATCAAAATAAACTAAATACAATACAAATACTGTTTCTACAGTATTGTGCAAACATTTTAGGCAGTTGTAAAGAAATGCTGTAAAGTAACAATGTTTTCATATTTTAGTTGTTTATTTTTATGCAAAATGAGCAAACAGAAGAAAAATCTTTATCAAATGAATATATGATGTGACTATTGATGACTTGGCTTCAAACCAGCATCAATTCTTCTTGGTACCCACAGTGCTTGTGCACACAGTTCTGTACTGAAAGCACTGCAGGACATCTTCCAATATCAAAGGGAAATAAGCATGATGTGCCTTTCAGCTGCTACATAGGTTTCCTTGGCTGACCACTGTACTGTATCTATGGTCCTCAACATTGCCTGATCAATGGTGTCCTCAATGCCTAAAAATACAGGTAGATACTTATCCATCATGCCATACCATCAGACAGGAGTGTGATTGGCCCCACATTTATTCTGCAGCAGGACAACAACCCCAAACATATGATTAAGGGCTCGTTCACACTAGGCTGTTTTGCCAACGCTTGCCAAACGCCCCTATAGCGTTTGGCAAGCGTTGGTCCGGTGTTTGCGGAGCGTTTTTAACGCTCGGCAAACGCTCCGCAAACGCCACATGCACGGTTTAGCGGCGGTTGCTAGGCGTTTGCAGAGCGTTAATAACGCCCCACAAACGCCTATAATGCATTTGAGTGGTGTTACCGCTCCGCATGCGCCCCGCAACCGCGTCGCAACCGCACCGCAAACGCCGGCCGGGCGTTTGCGGAGCGGCACCATAGACGAGAATAGGAGGCTTCAAAGCCTCCTGACTCGACCAGAGGCGTCCGTTTTGCCGCGACGCAACGCTCCTGTTAGAACAGCACCATGTGCTGTAATGTGCAGAGTTGGCAGAGGCGTTTGGGAAGCGGTAAAAACGCTTCCCAAACGCCTCTCTGCCGCCTGCACACAAGGCTAGTGTGAACGTAGCCTAAGAACTACACCACATTGTCAAAAGTATTGAGACACCCCTCCAAATCATTGGATTCAGGTGTTCCAATCACCTCCATGGTAACAGGTGTATAAAATCAAGCATCTAGGCATGCAGACTGCTTCTACAAACATTTTTATAAAAAATGGGTTGCTCTCAGAAGCTCAGTAAATGCAAGCGTGATAGGTTTCCACCTGTGCAATAAGTCCATCCGTGAAATTTCCCTGCTAGTAAATATTCTACGGTCAACTGTAAGTGGGATTATAACAAAGTGGAAGCAAGTGTGTCATGTACCTGATGGGAGACTGAAATGACGAAGTCGGCCTCACTTGTGTTACTAGCACTGACCCCACTGGAGTTGGAACAGAGGGAGTCTAGGAACCAGGGGAAAAAGAGCGCCAGTAGTTGTTGTTTGCAGCTCTTGCAGATGATGACTCTGTAAGACCGATGATCTTCTGATTCAGGCACAGTAGTAACAAGCAGAGCAGGTCTTATAGATTGCCAGTTGTGCACCAGAGCAAGGCAGGTAGTGAGGGTAAGAGACAGGAGCAGTGTCATGGGAATAGCCAGGGTCATCAACAGTCGGGCAGCACGGTACAGAATCGGAATAAAGCCAAGGTCAGGAGCAGTGCTGAAGTCAGGAACCAGTATCAATCAGGAGAGCAATCAGAGTCAGTTGAGGAACAAGTCAGGTCAGCAACAAAGGAATCACACAGGAACAAGCAGGACACGGGGGAGCTGAAGACCAGTCAGCACTCAACATGGGCAGAGACACTCTTTAAATAGGCCGTCTGGCGCCAATCTTCGCCGTGCGTGTGCACATGCGCACAACCGTTAATTCTTCTCTGAGAATGCTTATGCGCATGCGCATTTCCGGTCACGATTCGTCTTGCCGGAAATCCCTTACAAAGTGGGAACAGCAGCAACTCAGCCATGAAGTGATAGGCCACGTAAAATGACAGAGCGGGGTCAGGGCATGCTGAAGCGCACAGTGCGCAGACGTTGCCAGCTGTCTGCAGAGTCAATAGCTAAAGACCTCCAAACTTCATGTAAACATTTAGTCTTTTTAGCTGAATAATGGCCATATTTGCAATCCATCTCACTTTTCTCCATTTTGATTGAAACGCCCTACTGCCCCTCTATGTGATCAATAACCATAAACCCCAGTTGGAGTACTGAATGTTTTACAAAATGCCTTACCAAAGGTAACTCCAACTGAGGAACTTGAATGGAATATTTTTGTTTAGCCGGTCTGTTCTTAATTTTCTGCTTAGTTTCTAACACATAATATGTCGGCATTTTAGTTTATAGACTATAAACACACTCTGAAAAGAGAAGTACCCTTTGAAGTCGATCTTTTTACCCGTGTGGGGATGTGGAAAATAAGACCCCTTGATCATACTGGAGAGTTGTGAATACAAAAGACATGGTTATGAACCACAAAAAACTCAAGAGTAAGGGTTTGTTTACACATGTTGATTATGAAGAATGAAGCAATGCTTTTTAACATGCCCATAGCATTTATGATGTATTTTTGTAAGTGCTAAAAGAGCATCAAATAAGCTTGTCAAACACCAATGAAAGTTTTGTTTTTCTAGTGGGAAGTGCTTTAAGGGGAAGTGATGTAGGAAAAAATTATCTGTTTTGAGGCGTGGTTAGGTAGTGGTGTGATAGCAGACATTTATGTGATTTCTCTGTAAGATGGATGGATGGAGTTTGATCTCTTTGACACTTGGCTAGGTCCAACTCAAGATGATCATAGAAAGATAGTCATGGTCACTTGCTGGCACCAAAACTTGCTGGCACATCACTTATTGGCATATGATATCACCAAAGTGCCCCTGCACTATCTGAAACGGAATGTGAGATAAATGTGCTATTACACACAAAATTCTTTTAACAACAAACTACCGCGTAATATGCCAGCTGCCCCGTGTGTGCCCCCAACAGGCACCTATTACAACAATATGA
This sequence comes from Staurois parvus, assembly GCF_062004578.1. Taxonomy (NCBI): domain Eukaryota; kingdom Metazoa; phylum Chordata; class Amphibia; order Anura; family Ranidae; genus Staurois; species Staurois parvus. The sequence goes on from NW_028317826.1 coordinate 1,751,581, forward strand.
AAATCAAAAAGATGGTGCTAAATTAGCACGAAACCCTAAGTGCAGTGACAAGAACAAAATGTCCATATAGTGCACCTCCATTCTTCTTATCGCCGTGTTCAGTCTACAATCCATGACACCCCAAATCACTCTTAATACAAAGTGCTCACCTCCAGATGACCATGGCCTCTGACATGAAATAAGCAGGTTACATAACATTTCTTAACAAAGGAAACTCCAATCCTCCTCAACCCCCAACAATCCTCCTCAACCCCCAACAAACAGGATAACAGGAACTATTCTGCTTCTCCTCTCCACAACACCACGAGACCTCATAGTTAGACCCCTAAATTTTAAGAGCTCAAACTTCCGGCACCCTTTTTATGGAGCTGGATATGAGGAGTGCATCTCTCTTGTGAGGAGGTTGAGGAGGAGTGGAGTTTCCACTGCGACCTGCTTTTTTCATATAAGAAGTCAGTGTAATCTGGTGAGGGAGAACTTTGTATTAAGAGCCACTTGGGGTGTCATGGTCACTTGCTTGCACCAACACTTGCTGGCACAATCACTTGCTTGCACCGACACTTGCTGTTGAGGTCGCTTTCTGGCACTGACTCTTGCTGGTACAAACACTTTACTAACACAAAAAGCTTTGCCACTGGCAATTACATAGTTACATAGATAGTCTGGCTTAAAAAAGACAAAAGTACATCTAGTTCAGCCATAAAAAAAGTTATAATCCTATACTCACAGTTGATCCAGAGGAAGGCAAAAAAAACAGCAAAGCATGATCCAATTTGCTCCTGCAGGGGAAAAAAATCCATCCTGATCCCCCGAGAGGCAATCGGATATTCTCTGAATTAACTTTACCTATAAATGTTAGTATCCAGTTATATTCTGTATATCTAGGAAATAATCCAGGCATTTTTTAAAGCAATCCACTGAGCTGGCCAGAACCAACTCTTGAGGGAGTCTATTCCACATTTTCACAGCTCTTACTGTGAAAAAACCTTTCCGTATTTGGAGATTAAATATTTTTTCTTCCAGACAAAAAGAGTGCCCCCTTGTCCTCTGTGATGACCTCAGGGTGAATAACTCTACACCAAGTTCACTATATGAACCACTGATGTATTTATACATGTTGATCATATCCCCCTTAATCTCCTCTTCTCAAGGAGAGAATAAATTCAGTTCCTGTAATCTTTCCTCATAGCTGAGCTCCTCCATGCCTCTTATCAGTTTGGTTGCCCTTCTCTGCACTTTCTCCAGTTTCCCAATGTTCTTTTTGTGAATTTGTGCCCAAAATTGAACTGCATATTCCAAATGAGGTCTTACTAATGATTTGTACCGGGGTAATATGATATCTCTCTCTCTGGAGTCTATACATCTTTTAATACAAGAGAGGATTTTGCTCACTTTAGAAATGGCAGCTTGGCATTGCATGTCATTATTAAGCTTGTGATCTACCAGAACTCCCAGATCCTTCTCCACCATTGATTCCCCCAGTTGTACCCCCCCCCCAGTATGTATGATGCATGCATATTCTTAACCCCCAAGTGCATAACCTTACATTTATCAACATTAAACCTCATTTGCCACATAGTTGCCCAATTAAACTGCATTGAGGTCGGCTTGTAAGTTGGAGATATCCTGTAAGGACGTTATTCCACTGCACAGCTTGGTGTCATCTACAAAGACTGAAATAGTACTTTTAATCCCAGACTTTACCCTACACATTAGCCGTGTGTGGGGAACTGTGTCAAACGCTTTTGCTAAATCCAAGTATACCACGTCCACCGCCACCCCTCTGTCCAAGGTTTTGCTCACCTCCTCATAAAAAAGAGATCAGATTTCTTTGACAACTTTTGTCTTTCATGAATCCATGCTGTCTGTTGCTTAAAATATTTTTTTCCAGCAAGAACTCATCTATGTGGCCTTTTGTTAAACTCTCCAGTATCTTCCCAACTATGGAAGTTAAACTAACAGGTCTGTAATTACTTGGTAAAGATTTTGTTCTCTTTTTAAATATTGGCACCACATTGGCCTTACGCCAGTCCAGTGGTACTATGCCAGTCATTAAAGAGTCCCTAAAAATTAGAAACAATGGCTTTGAAATGACAGAGCTCAATTCCTTAAGGACCTGTGGGTGTATGCCATCCAGTCCAGGTGCTTTATTCACCTTTATTCAGTCTAAATATTTCTGGCTCATATCAGTTCTGCGCCAATGTGGATCATCTGGGGCTGTGTCAATACCATGTCCATTATGGACAAGAGCTCATGCCTCACAGATAGTATTACTGTAAGAGATACACTTCTTGGGCAGCAAATTCCTGGCACTCAAGAAACCTTGGGTGCAGAAGGCATTTCACGCCACATATTCTAATTTTGATAGAGGTGGTTCTGTGCTGATCTGTAAATCGCTCCCTTGTGCAGTGGATGCTGTTCATGTTTAGTTAAATATGTTATAGTGGTTCTTCATATGTGGAGTCATAAATATATGGGAGTATCTGTTTATGTGCCACCCCCATTTGCTGATGCAGTACTGTATGCTACAGTATATTGGAAAAGATTTCCTCATATTGCCCTGCCAAACATTTAGCTATGGGAGACTTTATTCCTAGAACTGGATAGCCCCTTGCCTCCAAGGTCTTCAAGAGATTATGGAGTCTGGGCACAGAACTGACTGAGATATGGCAGTGGAAACATCCCTGTGTTAGAGCTTATTGCTGTTTTTCCACATCTCATAAAACAGCATCCCACATAAACCTCGCATTTGCGAGCACCTCTTTGTTGACAGATGTTCAAACAGCTTAGTATCTACCTAATGGCCTTTTTGATCACACTCCGCTGGCATTGGCTATTAGATCTTGGGAGACGCGTAATGAATCTTTATGGTGGCTGGGGCCACAGTGGATCTCACAACCTCAAGGCTGCAGCAGAAGTACCTGATGCCATTCAGACCTACTGGCAGACAAATCAGGGATCCGCGCACACTGGATCTTGTGTGAGATGCTTTTAACCGCTTGCCCACCACCCTATAGTAGAAGTAATGCTACAGGGTGGCAGGGCTGCGCAAAATAACTTATATATATATGATTTGTATTTCCAGGTAGGGGGCACATGCGCCACCATTGGTGGCTACGAATGCCAATCACTGGGTACCGGCTGGAGATTCCCCGCCAGCACCCGAGTAAGACTGACAGGGGAGAGACCTGTGTGTAAACAACACAGGTCTCTCTCTTGCCAGCAAGCATATGCTGCAGTGTATTTCTCTGTACAGCAGAGAAATACACTGCAGCATGTCTCCTTAGTAAAACACACACAGCACTTTATATAAAAAAGCACACAGTTAACCCTTTGATCACCCCAGATGTTAACCCCTTCCTGCCCAGTGTCATTAGTACAGTTGCAGTGCTTTTTATTAGCACTGATCACTGTATTAGTGTCATTGGGATGTCAGTGGCAGTTAGTCAGTTACCACCCAGTGGTTACCCAGTTACCACCCAATGCCCGCCGCAGACCCACAGTCCCACTATAAGTCACTGATCGCCACCATTACTAGTATAAAAAATAAATAAAAATTCCAGTATATATACCGCCATTTGTAGACACTATAACTTTCAGGTAAACCAATTAATTAACACATTTTGGGATTTTCTTAGCAAAGATTTTTTTAAACATTTTTTACTGGATATGTTTTATAGCAAAAAAGTCAAAAATATTGGGGGTTTTTTTCAAAATGGTCAGTCTTTTTTTGTTTATATCGCAAAAAATAAAGAGCACACAGGTGATCAAATACCACAAAAAGAAAGCTCCATTTGTGGGAAAAAAAGGAGTGTTGCATGACCACGCAATTTTTAGTTAAAATAACACAGTACCGTATTGCAAAAATTAGCCTGGTTATGAAGGTGGGTAAATCCTCTGGAGGGCAAATGGTTAAGGCCTATATCAGAGGACAATATGTCTCTTTCTTTGCAGCCAGTCGTATGAAAACAAAATCTTAGATTTCAGCTTTACAGTGGGAGGTAGAGGAAAAATCTTCCGCATGTTCCAATACTTCAGAGGACTTTGACCACCTAATGACAGCAAAGTGAGATCTGCAACTGTATGTGCCAGAGGTTACTAGGTTTGACTTAAAAAACAATAGACAGTTATTCTTTGAGCAAGGAGGTTCTTAGCCATGCTTGCCCAAAATGACATACCTATTACACCTATTTCTGAAATCCACACTTTAGAGGGTACCATGGTCTCCTTTACTGAGGAGATTGTGGAAGAGTTTCTCAAGTATTATAGTCATCTTTATACTTCTTTACCAACTCATTCTGAAATTTCACATCTTATGGACTTACTTATAGAGCCATTGTTGGCTGGTTGTTGGATAGGGAAAGGGAGAACCTAGTGCACCCCATCACAACATAGGAGGTGTGTTCTGTTATAATATCTTTCCCTTCTGGGAAGGCTCCTGGCCCTGACAGCTTTCCCATAGACTTTTATAAAGCCCATAGAGACATTATAGCTCCACGGTTAGCATCTTTGTACTCTCAGTGCTAGGAAGCAAATTCTCCCCCCCCCCCCCCCCCTCTATGCAGGAAGCACATATCACATTGATTTATAAAAGCAAAAAGGACCCTACACTGTGTGCCTATTATAGGTCTATTGCCCTTTTGAATTGTGATCTAAAAATCCTAACAACCTACTAAATTCAAGGCTCAGTAAGGTTACAAGTTCCCTTATTGATTCAGATCAGACTGGCTTTATGCCCCGCAGATCCAGACATTAAAATCCATAGACTCTTTACAAACATACATGCACAGTATGTTTGTTTGTGAATAGTCTATGGATATTAAGGTCTGTGGGTGGAGAAGCTGCCTGGAACCTGTTTGCTGCTGACATGTTATTGTTTTACACAATGTGGGTCCCTCTCTACAAGGAGCTCTTCAAATCCTCAACACCTACTTTGTTGTCACTGGCCTTCGATTCAACTGGCTTCAGTCAGTATTGTCTCCTATTGATGATGGTGCCTTGGTACACACTCTGCTACAGTGGGTTGACAAATTTTCAAAGCCTCTGATTATGTCTCTCTGTATTTACTGCTGGTTATGCATGAGGTTAAGGCTAGGCTGAAGGTGTGAGCAATCTGCTATTGTCTCTGCGGGGCGTATCCAGGGCTTTTTTTCTGGTGAAACGTGCCGGAATGCTGTTCCGGACCACCACCAAAGACAGCAAGGGAGAAGAACCTTTTTTTCTATAACTTTTTTAGTACAGCCACAGAGTAAGCTGGCGGCCACATAAGCTTGTGTAGTGCCGGCTGGAGGTTTTACAGAGTGGAAGGTAGTGTAATATCACTCCGCCTCTCCCTACAGACCAAATGACATGCTCCTTTTTGGCACCAGATATGGGGCTGTCTCTTTGCTGGATATGGGGCAGTACCTTTGCTGGATATGGGATGTGTCTTTTCTAGATATGGGATGTCTTTTTGCTGGATATGGAGCTGTGTCTTTGCTGGATATGGGATGTCTCTTTGCTGGATATGGGATGCCTCTTTGCTGAATATGGAATGTCTCTTGCAGGATATGGGGCTGTTTCTTTGCTGGATGTGGGATGTCTTATACAAAATATAAGATGTCTCTTTGCAGGATATGGGGATGTCTCTTTGCAGGATTTGGAGATGTCTCTTTGCTGGATATGGGATGACTCTTGCTGGATATGGGATGTTTCTTGAAGGATATGGGGATATCTCTTTGCTGGATATGGGCCTGTCTCTTTGCTGTACATGGGGATGTCTCTTATTGGATATGGGCTTGTCTCTTTGCTGGATATGAGGGCCTGTTGAAATCATCTGGAAGTGCAGCTGAACTTAGTTTGGTAAGCACTAAATATTTCTAAGTTCAATGTATTTACTACATTGCTTTTTATCAACAAATTTCATACAAACTACTTGTATAGCCCCCCAAATTATACTAGGTTCCCTGTTCTCTAAAGGGGGAAGTGCTAGGAGGTGTTAGGGGTGGAATTAAGGGGAGGTCCTAGGGGCGGTTCTGGGGGGCGGTTCTAGGGAGCAGGTAAGGGCAGAGACAGGTGTGAGCTAGGGGAGGGGGGTAGGTTCCTGCACCTTTTCTCTAAGAAAAAAATCCCTGAGCATATCAATTAATTAAATTTAACCTCCTTGGCGGTATTCCCGAGTGTAGCTCGGGGTAACATTTCAGTACCAAAGGCGGTAACCCCGAGCTACACTCGGGAATACCATGCGGCGCTGCTCCGGCATGTGTTCTTCACTTACCTTACCCTGCGCTCCCACGATGTGTCCCCTGCAGCGTCCCCGGCCATCTCCTCCGGCCGATGCCGGCATCCGGCTTCTGTGTCCTGTCCCTGTGACGTCGGGACGTACGGGCGCCGCCGCCGCCGGCGGCGGGAAATTTAAAAATTTTAAAAAATGTCATTTTTTTTTTTTTTCATTTTACACAGTAAAACATTGCTGTTTCAACCTATTTCACATACATATTGTCCCTAGTGCTTTGTCCTGCGCCCTGCCTGCATTTTGTCTGTTCTTTCTGCCTGGAAACTGAGAAATGTCCATGGCGTCCAAAAAGTGTCCCTTTAGGTCAAAAGCGGTTTAGATCAGCTAGAGAACAGCGATAGTAAATCAGAACCACTTACAGAATTGAGTGATAATGATTCGTGGGGGAAATTCGTCATCAGAAACTGAAAACGATTTTGCGACTGAGCTCAGCAATGTGCGAACTTGGCGCTCTATTTCACATTTCAGTGTTTTTGGTTTGATTATATTATTGAATTAAATTTTTTATTATTTTTATATTATTTTTATGATTATTTATTAAATTATAATTTATGATTTTGTGTTTCAAATTTTATCATACCCGGGATGTTTACTAGACTCTTGTTCGGACAGATTTCAGTGAGTTTTTCCTAAAAATTACAGCCTACAATAAAAAAAATACATATTTCCATGCAAAAAAATGGTACCGCTTTCAGCACCAAAAATCTGAAATAATCATACCGCCAGGGAGGTTAAACTAATCCCCAAATTTGCTTACCTCTTTCATTACTTCCCCTAATGGATCCCTAAATCCTTTTTGTTCAATTAAATAAACTGTTTACTCCTTTCCTTGGGGCCCCAGGCACCGCTTTAAAAAATAGCTACTTTAATGCGGCCATCTCTCCATGTGTTGCTGGCTCTGCCAGATTTCCATAAATATTTTCTGGCAATGCAAGTGGTGACAGCTCATTGGTAGCTTCAGTCAGAAGTAACCAACTCTTGCATGATGCTGAAGGTGGCCATTTTGGGTTCGTTGGAAGCCTTACAATGTTTACTTTTCTGTGGACTTAAGGCCCCCTATCTCCTCACTCTTTCCATGCTGACAACAATTAAGGCCTGGAACCTAGGGCTTAGGTTAGAAACTTGTGATCCATCAGTTCTGTCCCATCATACACCACTCCTCTGGAATAATCCTCTTTTACACCATTGTTATGCCCTGCCAAACCCACAAATGTGGGCCAAATATAATATCAGGTCCATCAACCATATAGTGGACAATGGGGAAATGATGTCCTTTATTTCTTTATAATCAACATTTAACGTCCCACCATATTACTCATTTGGACAATATTACTCAATTGGGCTTTGGCAGCCAATTTTCCCACTGATCAATACAGTTAACGTGTTGTGATCTGGAGGCTTTTCTCCGCTCAGACTCTCTTGCAAAACAAGCTTTGACGCTTTATGCTCACGTCGTCTTGGTGGTGCTGCCTGATTTGACTACTCTCAGGCAAAAGTAGCTATTGGATATTCTGGATATAGATGATGACTATATAGATATGAGGGATTGCCATTTTAAGCAACTAGTTTCACTCAGAGATTGGCTTATACAAGTCAAGATAACTTGCAGGGCCTACTTTACACCCCACAGGGTGCATCGACATAATGCCACTATCTCTCCAACATGCTGGTGCTGTGACAGGGTCGGAGGGGCTTATTTCACATCTTTTGGACATGCCCAGTCTTTCATTCATTTGCTCAGATCCCCTTCAACCCTTCTCTGACAATCTGTCTGCTGGGCTTTGTTGAAGGTCTCCCGAATACTAATGCTGATAGGACACTAATTGGATTACTTCTCTTTTATTCCAGAAAGGCACTTACGCTTCAGTGAAAAAAGCCCTTAACTTCCACAATTGGTTATTGTAAACAAATAGTGAATACCCAAATACTACTCTACAAGACCACCTATGCAATTAGGGGCTGCCTCCGAAAGTTTGACAAACTCCGGACCAGGTGGTTAGAGGATGCCACAACTGCTTAACTTCTGCATATCTCTGGGAGTGGGTGTCAGGGTCCTGTCCACGGCAGAAGTTCTGGAAGATCTGGCATTTCTGCCAGTACTCTGCATGGCTGCAGGAGTACACATTAGCCTCGGTTTGGTGCCAGGTGGCCTTTATAATGAGTCTCATCACTTCCTCAAGTTGCTGGATGATCTCTAGCACCCCGTGCCCTGTTCCTGTTTCCTGTGATTCTGACCTGTGATTTCCTATTACCGACTCAGCTTGCTCTTGGACCTGTCTACTCTGCTTAACCCCTGAACTGACCTTGGCTAGGCTTACGGATACTCTCTCTCTGACTCCTCTGTATATGACCTCGGCTATCCCATCTGACTATGTCTGCTCTGATTCCCACCTGGTACCTAACCTTGGCTTGAACCGACTACCCAGTAAACATCTAAATCCCGGAAGGCCTTTCATACCACGAACAGGCGCCTCCTGTCTGCAGACCTATCTCTGTGCACCAGCTGTGCTTCTGAGTGGACCACCAACCAACCAGCACTCCTACAGGCAACCTGTGCAACTTTGGGCCAGACTTCTGCTGTCCCACTCTCAGGGGAGTTCGGAACTTAGCCACAAGGAAAGCCCTCTCTCCATTGGCCTCCATCACCAGGTACGTGATAGCGGGTTAGGGGATGGGGAGATGATGGTTGATCATTTATTTCTTAATTGTAGTCTGCTCTTTAGGGGGACCTGATGTCAGATATTGGTACTATGATTTCATTGGGTTCAACACGATTCAACACATTTTTTTTATTGTATAGTTTTTCCTTGTTTATTTTCCTTTTGGTCATGGGGAAATTGTTGTAAGCACACCAGTTGGATCTGGATAGCCCGCACCTGCTGGGCTTTCAGGCATTGTTATTGTAAATCTTTGCTGAAATAAATAAAAAAATTTTTTAAAAGTGCTCATGTACAGCTCTAATGTCCTCTACACCAGTGTTTTTCAACCTTTTTTGTGCAAAGGCACACTTTTTTCATGAAAAAAATCACGAGGCACACCACCATTAGAAAATGTTAAAAAAATTTACCTATAGTATATAGTATAGTAATTCATCCCCCCTATAGTAATTAATCCCCCATATAGTAATTCATCCCCCATAGTAATTAATCCCCCATATACAGTTGTGACCAAAATTATTCAACCCCCACTGAAATTGAGTGTTTTGGCCAGTTTGACATTGCTTTTGATCATTCAGTCATCTTGCTTACATTTACATTAAAGAGGCACTTGTAGGTCAGACAAATATAACATAACAGTTATAATGAAATAACCACAAATGTCTTTTCTGTGCTCACAGCATTATCAGTTTTATTCAACCCCCAAGTGACATTCAATCTTAGTACTTAGTACAGCATCCTTTTACAGTTATAACAGCTTTTAAACGTGAAGCATAGCTTGACACAAGTGTCTTGCAGCGATCTACGGGTATCTTCGCCCATTCTTCATGGGCAAAGGCCTCCAGTTCAGTCACATTCTTAGGCTTGCGCACTGCAACTGCTTTCTTTAAGTCCCACCAGAGGTTCTCAATCGGATTTAAGTCTGGTGACTGCGATGGCCACTCCAAAATGTTCCAGCCTTTCCTCTGCAACCATGCTCTAGTGGACTTGGAGGTATGCTTGGGATCATTGTCCTGTTGAAAGGTCCAACGTCTCCCAAGCCTCAGGTGTGTGACGGACTGCATCACGTTTCCATCCAATATCTCCTGGTACTGAAGAGAATTCATGGTACCTTGCACACGCTGAAGCTTCCCTGTACCTGCAGAAGCAAAACAGCCCCAAAGCATGATTGACCCTCCACCATGCTTCACAGTAGGCAAGGTGTTCTTTTCATCATAGGCCTTGTTCTTCCTCCTCCAAACATAGCGTTGATCCATGGGCCCAAACAGTTCTAATTTTGTTTCATCAGTCCACAGAACACTATCCCACAACTTTTGTGGTTTGTCCACATGGCTTTTGGCATACTGCAGTCGACTCTTCTTATTCTTTGGAGACAGCAAGGGGGTACGCCTGGGAGTTCTGGCACGGAGGCCTTCATTACGCAGTGTGCGTCTTATTGTCTGGGCTGAAACTTCTGTACCCACATCTGACAAATCTTTTCTCAGTTCCTCAGCAGTCACACGGGGACTTCTCTCCACTCTACGCTTCAGGTAGCGCACAGCAGTCGAAGTCAGCATCTTCTTTCTGCCACGACCAGGTAGCGTTTCAACAGTGCCCTTTGCCTTGAATTTGCGAATGATGCTTCCTAAGGTGTCTCTTGGTATGTTTAACATCTTTGCAATCTTCTTATAGCCATTGCCCTTCCTGTGAAGAGAAATCACCTCTTCTCTTGTCTTCCTGGACCATTCTCTTGCCTTCACCATGTTTGTAACCACACCAGTAAATGTCTAGAAGGAGCTGAGTATCACAGTCATTTTAAAGCTGCCTAATTGGTGCTTATTATGCTTGATTGCTGCTCGGTGACATCCACAGGTGTTTTCAATACCTGATGGAAAGCACCTGTATGAACCTCTGTTCTTCAGAGTGGTAGTCTTTAAGGGGTTGAATAATTGTGGCAATGAAGAAACCACATAAGAACCATTTACTACTGTATTACATAAACAATTGATGTCATTTTAGTTGCATTTGGGTAGTTACAACGTCCTTGTAGGATTTGATTCTGAATACAATTCCAAATGTACACTATAGTCCCTAAACCCCTTTACAGCATTGGGGGTTGAATAATTTTGGTCACAACTGTAGTAATTCATCCCCCATAGTAATTCATCCCCCCCATAGTAATTCATCCCCCATATAGTAATTCATCCCCCATAGTAATTCATCCCCCATAGTAATTCATCCCCCATATTAATTCATCCCCCATATTAATTCATCCCCCATATTAAGTCCCCAAGCCCCCCCTGTGTCAATTCACTTACCTTTGCTCCGCGCGTTCCTCTTGCCGTTCCGGTGTAGCATGAAAATTTGTCTCCTATGAGGATCTGTCCCCCTCGACGTATCTGCGCATGTGCCAGTTTCAGGCATTAGCAGCCGATCGTCGATCTCCGGCACATGCGCAGATACGTCAAGGGGGACAGATCATCCTGACAGTATCGCGCTCCGCGGGCCAGATTAAAAGGTCCGCCGGGCCGTATACGGCCCGCGGGCCGTAGTTTGCCCATTGCTGTTCTAATGATTGGTCTATTTGTGAGCCGAGGCCACATGTTACGGATCAAATTGCAATTTTTCCCACGGCACACCAGACAATATCTCACGGCACACTAGTGTGCCGCGGCACAGTGGTTGAAAAACGCTGCTCTACACACAAGAATATGGGACGAATGGTCATCTGTTTTTTTGTTTGTATTTTTGCATGATAGTCTCAGTCTTAGTCATAGTCTTAGTCATAGTCATAGTCTCGAAATCGAATAGGTTACTAAAATTGAAAAAATTCTCGTAAGACAGAATACAACTTTGGACGTAATGTAATGTATTGTATTGTAAGGTATTCTTTCCTTTTCGAGTATGAGTGGTCTTGGTCTCTCGTTTTTTTCTGGATGAATACTTTACAGATTAAACAAAAATCTTTCTCTGTTAGTGTACTAGAAACATTTTTGTACTTGTACCTTCGGATATTGTGGCATGAACTGTTGCGATCAGCTGTTGAAAGCTGTCTACTATTTATCAGATTATCGTATGATCCCTCTGAAAGCTATTTTTGCCATCCGATTTTCTATTTGCGTGTACTAGGCATAATAAGGGTACAATTTACTTTTGTGTACATGCATTTACATGTGTTTCTGTGCATTTATATGCACACATGCCTAAAATCTACAGATATGTATGGGCCCATATGCAGTGGTGTTCTGCTTTTTTGTAAATCACTAAATGTGTCTCACATCTCTTCGTTTTAGATGAAGTTGTGTATATGGCCATTGATTCCTACAGTGATATATTTAGACACATACAAAACTATAAGCTGTATACATCTTAATGCAGTGTTTTAGACTCCTATGTGCATGAGTCCTAATATTGGCAGGCAGGGCCAACACTTAAAGTGATACCAAAGGTTCAGCTTTTTTTTTTTTTTAATAACAAACATGACTGGTTTTGCAGAGAGCAGAGTCCAGATCCTCCACTTTTCAGGTCCCCATTTAGCATTCCTAGCCCCTCCCCCACTGCTGAGTGCCCACAGAGTAAGCTGTTATGTCCATAATGCACACAGAGTGTGGTTCGACCCTGCTCCCCACTTCCTACTCACTGACTTTGATTGACAGCAGCTATGCCAATGGCTTACACTGCTGCATCACAGCCAATGAGGAAGCAGATACCTGGGAGAGCAACTGCTCACATGCACATTGCTGATCGAGATCAAGCTCAGGTAAGTATTATGGAGAGCTGGACACTGAATGCATGAATTAAAAAAAACCTTTAGCATTTACAACCACAAGTTTTATCAGGAGAAATGAAAACTTTAAAAGTATACACAGTAAGTCTTTGTGTCAGCAGTACATATTTCTAAAATAAAATAAGCATTTAATATCATTTTAAAAGCAGGATTCCCAACAGTGATCCATGGTAAACATTTGCTCCCTATGAATCAAACTGATTGAATGCTGGAACTGGCAAATCAATCTGCTCATTACTAGAACACAGCTTGAAAATATGTAAATTTAAATGTCATTTAAATTCATTTTTACGTTGACTGGGGTTTTTTTTAAGTAGTTTGGCATTGTTCTAATTTAACAAAGATAAAGAAAAAATAAAAATACTAATTACTCAGTTAATTTGGTAAAAAAAAAAATAGAAAAGCATTGTTTTATCACCAGAAGCTTTCAAGCTCTAATGGTCTGCTAGACATCCAAAAAAAATTCCTATATTTGTTATTATTGGCAGGATCCCTACTAGTGGGAGAACCGGCTTGTCTACAGTTTCTGTAAGTGCTGTAATGTACTCACAGCAGGCTTTTTTTCTTTCTTTCATTGACTTATATTTTGTATATTTTATACTGAATTTATTGTGCCCATTCTCCTCGAATGTGCAAGGATGGAAAATTCATAAGACTTCAGACAGAGAAAGTTTAACTTATCATTCTCTAGGCTAGCTTCCAAATCGCTTTACGCTAAATACTAAAACAAACCTTGCATAAATAACCCTATGTATTTTATATATACATTTTTTTTTTAAATACTCGGTGCATAATTTATCATCTGCTCTGTGGTAGTCTAAGGTATCTAATAGTTTCAATTGCCCAAAAGAATGACCTAATGTCCTTTGGGTTGAATCAGTGTCGATGTGGTCATTAAAACGCTGCAGAGAGGAGAATTCCATCAGACAATTTCGCTGTAATATCTGGAGCCTTCCAAATCGCGCTAAATTATTTTTTTTCAGGGCATTAAATCTATTTTTAAATAATGTTTCCAAGCCCGCAGTATCTCAATGTCCTGTCTTATTAATGCCAAAAATGTTGCAGTTTGTCTTAGGTTAAATGTCAAAATAAAAAGGGAAAAAAAGAGATCATTGCCCGGAAATCGCGATTATATGAGAACAATTATGACATCAAAAATAAGATTTGCCAGCGTAATATTTACAGCATCCATAGAACATTATAAAGTATTTGGCCAACTGGAAGGAGCATTTATGTTAAGTGAGCCACATACCCATTTTTCCCTTTGATTCTCTAATCCTAAGAAAATTTCTAAATCTGGATCTGATCAAATTCTAACCACTGTAAATTAGCTGAGTTGTTTAAAGGTACACTACTGTCCAAACTGAAATGTAAGTGAACCTGTGCTTGACCCATGTAGGACAAAGCAACAGGTTTGCTTTGTCCTACAGGTTTGCTTTGTTCAGCAGCACATGCCCTCCGTTCTGTTTAGCTATCAGGAAAGAAGAAAACAGCCCTGTGTAGGCAGAGCTTACACAGTGCTGAGGACTCTTCCTGCCACCATGTGACCAGATTGGGCCAATCACTAAGCACCTCTCGGGGTGAATCCTGTGCTCCTCCCTACTTGGAAATACTGAGTATTTTCTAAGTACTGGATAGGTCTGTGTATGTTGTACTGCACTCTATAGTTTGATGACAGCTTTCCTAGTACTTTTGTCAGTAGAGTGATTCTGTTACCAGTGGCACAATCGGTGACAGTATAGGTAAATATTTATATTACCAATGGACTTTCTGCTTCATTTGTCGAATAAGGGCTATGTTTCTTCTTCACTACTCAAATGCTAGTGATTGAGATACAGTTGAATTGCTTTGATTCTGTCCCTGGTGAATGGTAATCGGTGACAGGATCATCTTTCTGATAAACCCCTATGGCCTTGACCACATGGGTGTATTTAAGCATACACCCATATGAGGAAAGTGTTTGCCTATATGGGGATGCACAGGTGATCCATGCATCCCTTTTCACTCAGTCCCATTCATGTCAATAGGGATGCAGCGGCTGTATAGGCACAGCCACTGATCCCAAACTGACAGCTATGCAGTTTGGCAGTCCTGGAAATACACTGCCTGCATTCAGGAAGTCACACCAACACTTGCACAACTGTCAAATTTATGTTTAATGCTAAAACGATACCTTGCAAAGGATTTAACGTATCACCTATCAAAATTTTTAGTGCCGTATTTTTACTCCATTTCACAGGCACATGCAATTTTGAATATTGACATTTTGGTATTTAATTATTCGATGCAACCACAGATACAACTGGCACTTTGAGGGCAATCATAATGCTGATGCAGCCCATGATAAATTTGAGTTTAACACCCCTGACACAGGGGAATCGGGACCTCCTTTTTCCTGCTAGTGACCCCTCTAGTTATAACTAAAAATCTATGTAGGGGTATCAGGACCTCCTTCCTCCTGCTGGTGACCCCTCTAGTAATATAAAGATCTATATAGAGGAGTCATGACCTCCTTCCTCCTGCTGGTGACCCCTCTAGTGATTTCTAAAGAGCTACAGTATTTAGGGGAATCTGGACCTCCTTTCTCCTGCTGATGATCCCTCTAGTGATTACTAAAGATCTACAGTATTTAGGGGAATCGGGACCTCCTCCCTCCTGCTGGTGATTCCTCTAGTGATAGAAAGATCGATATAGGGCAGGGATGTCAAACTGGTGGCCCTCCAGCTGTTGCAAAACTACAAGTACCATAATGCCTCTGCCTTTGGGAGTCATGCTTGTAACTGTTAATCTTACAACGCCTCATGGGACTTGTAGTTTGGCAACAGCTGGAGGGCCGCCAGTTTGACACCTGTGATATAGGGGAATCAGGACCTTCTTCCTCCTGCTGGTGATCCTTCTAGTGATAACTAAAGATTTATATAGAGGAATGAGATCCTCTTTCTTCCTGCTGATGATCCCTCTAGTGATTACTAAATATCTACATTATTTAGGGGAATCAGGACCTCCTTCCCCCTGCTGGTGATCCCTCTAGTGATAACTAAAGATTTATATAGAGGAATGAGAACCTCTTTCTTCCTGCTGATGATCCCTCTAGTGATTACTAAATATCTACATTATTTAGGGGAATCAGGACCTCCTTCCTCCTGCTGATGATCCCTCTAGTGATAACTAAAGATTTATATAGAGGAATGAGAACCTCTTTCCTCCTGCTGATGATCCCTCTAGTGATTACTAAACATCTACATTATTTAGGGGAATCAGGACCTCCTTCCTCCTGCTGATGATCCCTCTAGTGATTACTAAACATCTACATTATTTAGGGGAATCAGGACCTCCTTCCTCCTGCTGATGATCCCTCTAGTGATTACTAAACATCTACATTATTTATTGGAATCAGGACCTCCTTCCTCCTGCTGATGATCCCTCTAGTGATTACTAAATATCTACATTATTTAGGGGAATCAGGACTTCCTTCCTCCTGCTGGTGATCCCTCTAGTGATAACTAAAGATCTATATAGAGGAATGAGAACCTCTTTCCTCCTGCTGTTTTTTGGGTCGGTGCAGTGTGGTGCAGCAGCAGTAAATACACTGGGTCTGGTTGCACATAAGATTTGTATTGAAGAAACAGCCCAATTGTACAAACAGCCCAGCAGAAGGGTGCTACATAGGGGAAACACTCACAGTTCTGCAATTTATAGATTGGAGCAGGTTCAGATGCACCTACACCCTCTGTGTCAGGGATCTCCTCGATCCCCGCCGCGATGGGCTCGGCGCAGGCGCACTGCTCCACCCAGCGCACGGGCACTAGGTCCGGGCCGGCCGCGGCGTTCGAGTTCGCGCATGCGCAGTAGAAGCCGCGGCCGCCCGCTGGGCACCAATGGCAGCGCAGGGCGGGATATTTAAAGGTCCCTGAGCTGTCATTTTGTTGCCTTCTGGTCTTACCTGCTTCCTGTGTTCCTGTACCTGTGCCTAGTAAGTTATTGACCCGGATTGCCTTTGACCTTGCTGATTTCTCCTGCCCAGACCCTTGCTTGCCTGACCTCTCTCCCTGGATGCCCCTTATTAGATCTGACCTCCTGCTGCTGACCTGGCGTGTGACCCGACGATTCTCTGCCTGCTCCCTTGTACCTTACCGTCCTCTACAATACCGACTCGGCCTGTCTGACTACGCACTTGCTCAGCCATCCATCCATCCATCCCATCGGGGTCACCCGACCTCCTCACATCTGGCTCTCCCTGGTTGGAGCCCCTGGCGAACACCACTACCACTGACAGGTGTGCTCAGCAGAGGCGACCTGGTCTCGGGGTACTACAAGTCCATCCCCACCATCAGGGGCCCAGGTGAACAAGTGCCCTGGGGCTTAGACTCCACGCTCTGGGCACGCCTGACCAGTGGAGTGCTAGTGGTGCCGCTCGGCGGTCCCTCACAGTACCAGAAGGCCATGACTGAGCCTCGAGGAGGACTCTCCCCGTTGGACGAGGTTTGCAGGCACCTGGCTACCCTGACGCAAGCTGTAAACACATTACAGGACAGATGTCTGCAGATCGAGAATCGGTTTCAGGCCTGCACCATCTCTGTTCCTGTTTCACAGGACCCGACTCCTGCACCACCGGTCGCAGCAGTCCATGAGCCGGCTCCTGGGCCTCCCACATCACTCCCTATGGCGGAACCCCGAGTACCCTTACCCGAGCGCTTCCATGGGGATCACACACGCTTTCGGTCATTCCGTGACTCCTGTCTGCTCTATTTTGAACTGCAGCCACGGACCTTTTTGACGGAATCAGTGAAAGTGGGGTTTGTTGTCTCCCTGTTGCAGGGTGAACCCCAAGACTGGGCCCACCGACTAAGGGGAAACAATGACCCTCACCTGGTTACGGTCGACAGCTTCTTTAACGCTATGGCCATCTTATATGATGACCCACAACGGGCAGCCTCGGCCGAGGCCACATTATACGCACTCCGACAAGGTCGGCGGGCGGCTGAGGAATACGCCTCTGACTTTAGGCGCTGGATGGGTGACACTCGTTGGAACGAGTTCGCACTCTTGCACCAGTTTCGTATGGGCCTATCAGAGGCTCTGAAAGACGAGCTCGCCCGGGTGGAGGTGCCCGAGACATTAGAGGACCTGATTGCACTCACTATCAAAATTGACCGTAGACTACGGGAGCGCAAATTGGAGAGGTCTGGTCAGGGTCGCGGAAATCCCTGGGGGTCATTTCAGGGATCCAGTCAACATACTAGGCCAAGCACCCAGAACCTGCCGTTTGAAGATGCTCCCGAACCCATGCAGCTAGGCCTGGCTCGGCCTAAACTATCGCCTGAGGAACGCCAGCGCAGACGCTCCCAGAATCTGTGCCTGTACTGCGGCGAAGCTGGTCACATGGTGCGTTCCTGCCCGCAGAAACTGAGTAAGTTCACCTCATCTTCTTTATCTGTTGGCAATATGAACCCGTCCCAGTACTTAGTTGTTCCCCTCTCCCTTCAGCTTTCAGAAAGGACCGTGGAGGTGACGGCCATAGTTGATTCGGGGGCATGCAGCTGTTTTGTGGATATCAATTTTGCTCACCAGCAGGGTATTCCCCTCCGCCCAAAGTAGAAGGGGTTTCACATCTTTTTGGCTGATGGTTCCCGGATAAAGTCAGGGGTGGTTAACCAGGAAACCCCTTCCATTGTGACTTCCATTGCCGGTCAGCACCGGGAACTCCTCCGCCTGGATGCTATTGCATCACCCCTTTTCCCAGTCATTCTGGGGCTCCCTTGGTTGCGGGCCCATAACCCCCAAATTGACTGGGAGACTGGGGTTGTCTCGTTCCCTTCCCCATATTGTCGGGAACTGTGTCGAACTTCGGGCCCGGAGGTCCCCCAGGTCCTCCTGTGCTCTGAAGGGGATGACAGCCTAAAACAAGTGATCCCTGCAGCCTACCATGAGTTTCTTGATGTGTTCAGTGAACGGAGAGCAGATGCTCTACCCCCCCACCGCCCATATGACTGTCCTATTGATCTGTTGCCCGGTTCGGAAATTCCGTTCGGGCGAATTTTTCCCCTTTCTGAGCTAGAATTAGGGGCCCTGAAGGACTATATTGAGGATAGCCTCCGAAAGGGATTTATCCGTCCCTCCACTTCCCCAGCAGGTGCAGGGATCTTCTTTGTAGAAAAGAAGGACAAGACTTTGAGGCCATGCATTGACTATCGGGAGCTGAATAGGGTCACCGTTAAAAATCGTTACCCATTACCACTGGTACCTGAATTATTCCAGAGCCTAAAAACTGCAGTAGTGTTTACCAAGTTGGACTTAAGGGGAGCCTACAATTTGGTTCGCATAAGGGAGGGGGATGAGTGGAAGACGGCCTTCCGCACCCGTTTCGGCCATTTTGAGTACCTGGTCATGCCTTTCGGGTTGTGCAATGCGCCAGCCACCTTCCAACACTTTGTGAACGACATCTTTAGGGTCTTCCTGGACATCTTTGTCATCGTCTACTTAGACGACATTTTAATTTTTTCATCCTCCCTGGGGGAGCACAGGGTACATGTATCAAAGGTGTTGGGGTGGTTGCGGCAGCACGGGTTGTACGCTAAAGCAGAGAAATGCTGCTTTGAACAGGCTAGCGTTACATTTCTGGGTCTGATCATCTCCACCACGGGGGTCGCAATGGACCCTCAGAAGGTCTCAGCGATCCTAGATTGGCCTGAACCCACGGACAGGAAAAGTGTCCAACGTTTTATTGGGTTCGCAAATTTTTACCGGAAGTTCATCAAGAACTTCTCGGGTCTGGTCTCCCCCATCACTCAGTTAACCAAGCTTGGGACGCGATTCAGATGGACGCCCGAGGCACAGGAAGCTTTTGAAGCATTAAAAAGGTTATTTACCTCGGCACCCATTCTGGGCCATCCCGACGCCTCCCTGCCCTACATCTTAGAAGTAGATGAATCTGAAAACGCGGTTGGCTCCATCCTTTCCCAGCGGAAGGGCGCCAAGGAATTACTCCACCCAGTAGCATTCTTTTCACGGAAACTTACCCCTGCGGAGAGGAACTACGACATTGGGGATCGCGAGCTACTGGCTATCAAAACCGCTTTAGAAGAATGGAGGTACCTGCTGGAAGGTGCCTCCCACCCCATCCTAATATTCATGGACCACAAGAACCTGGAATATCTGAGGACGGCCAAACGTCTACGCCCACGACAAGCAAGATGGGCATTGTTTTTCTCGAGGTTCCAGTTCCACATCACATACAGGCCCGGCTCGAAAAATACGAAGCCTGACGCGTTGTCACGCATGTACGAGGACACCAAGGAGATTCCAGTACCCGACACTATTCTTCCTGCAGGAAATTTCTTGGCCCTTCAGACAAACCTTCACTCCGAGATCCTGAGAGCGTCCACAGCAATGTCCACCTCCGATGGGGCCCCCCTCCAGAACAAGGAGGGACTCCTATGGAGGGAGGACCGGATTGTGGTGCCAGAGGATGCCCGAACCTTAGTCTTGGGACATTGCCATGACCATCCACTGGCAGGACATTTTGGGCCGGTCAAGACCCTGGAACTTCTCCGACGTTCCTTCTGGTGGCCGGACATGGCCAAGGATTGTAAGAACTACGTGGGCTCCTGTGCCATCTGCCAGCGGAACAAGCCTTCAAGGAATAAGGTGTGGGGCCTGCTACGTCCATTGCCCATCCCTGAACGACCCTGGCAGAAAATCTCCATGGACTTCATAGTCGAGCTTCCACCTTCACTGAACCACACAGCAATTCTCGTGGTCGTGGACCGCTTGTCCAAGATGGCCCATTTCATCCCTTTACGGAAAACCCCATCAGCAGCCGAGACGGCGCAAGTCTTCATCCGAGAGATCGTTAGACTGCATGGGGTTCCCGAAGACATCGTCTCGGACCGTGGGGTGCAGTTTACCTCGCGGTTTTGGAGGGCATTGTGCAAAGCCCTGGATATCAAGCTGTCCCTTTCCTCGGCTTTTCACCCTCAGACCAATGGCCAGACCGAAAGGACCAATCAGACCCTGGAGCAATACCTTCGATGCTACACATCATTCTCTCAGGACGACTGGGTGCCACTCCTCCCTTTGGCGGAATTCGCGTACAACAACGCTTGCCATTCAGCAACTGGACAGTCCCCGTTCTTCGCCAACTATGGGTTTCATCCTGTCTTCCTCCCGGACTTGGTCCCGGAATGCCCGATTCCAGCGACACAGGATGCACTGACCTTCTTCACCTCCAACAATAGGAAACTACAGGAAGCCATCCGTCAAGCCCAAGAGGACTACAAGAGGGCTTTTAATAGGAAGCGAAGAGGGGATCTGGTGTTGCAGCCCGGAGAGAAGGTTTGGCTGGCTACGTCGAACTTGAGGTTGCTCTGCCCGTCAAAGAAGTTGGGACCTAAATTTATAGGCCCTTTTTGCATCAAACGGATGGTCAATGAGGTGGCCTATGAACTTGTTCTCCCTGAGACACTCAAGATCCACCCTGTCTTCCACGTGTCCCTGTTGAAACCAGTAGTCCCTGATGCCTTCCCAGAACGGGAATCCAGGCCCCCGGAGGCCGTAACGGTGGAAGAGGAAGAAGAATTCGAGGTGGAGGCAATCCTGAAGTGCCGACGAAGGGGGGGCCAGACCCAATTTCTCATCAAGTGGAAGGGCTACGGCCCTGAGGACAATTCGTGGGAGCCAGCCCATAATGTCCATGCACCTAGGCTTGTCCGGGGGTTTCTTCGTGATCACCCGTGGTGGAGAGATCGGGTGGGCATCCGGAGGTTGCCCGTAGGGGGGGGGCAATGTCAGGGATCTCCTCGATCCCCGCCGCGATGGGCTCGGCGCAGGCGCACTGCTCCACCCAGCGCACGGGCACTAGGTCCGGGCCGGCCGCGGCGTTCGAGTTCGCGCATGCGCAGTAGAAGCCGCGGCCGCCCGCTGGGCACCAATGGCAGCGCAGGGCGGGATATTTAAAGGTCCCTGAGCTGTCATTTCGTTGCCTTCTGGTCTTACCTGCTTCCTGTGTTCCTGTACCTGTGCCTAGTAAGTTATTGACCCGGATTGCCTTTGACCTTGCTGATTTCTCCTGCCCAGACCCTTGCTTGCCTGACCTCTCTCCCTGGATGCCCCTTATTAGATCTGACCTCCTGCTGCTGACCTGGCGTGTGACCTGACGATTCTCTGCCTGCTCCCTTGTACCTTACCGTCCTCTACAATACCGACTCGGCCTGTCTGACTACGCACTTGCTCAGCCATCCATCCATCCATCCCATCGGGGTCACCCGACCTCCTCACATCTGGCTCTCCCTGGTTGGAGCCCCTGGCGAACACCACTACCACTGACAGGTGTGCTCAGCAGAGGCGACCTGGTCTCGGGGTACTACAAGTCCATCCCCACCATCAGGGGCCCTGGTGAACAAGTGCCCTGGGGCTTAGACTCCGCGCTCTGGGCACGCCTGACCAGTGGAGTGCTAGTGGTGCCGCTCGGCGGTCCCTCACACTCTGTCTCCGAGTGCAGAATGCAGCCAGACCATTCTGAGCCCAATGGGGAGGACTCTGATGAAGGATGGTGTGTCCATAGCATATCCCTGCTCATCCAGAACCTTTCCCTGCTGCTAATCACTTTCCCTGGCAGGCAGGTACTCTATCTCTATCCTATCCACTTGCAAAAATGTGTGACACATCTTGGGGGCAGGCACTTAAAAAGGCTTTGTTTACGCAAGATGGCCACCAGGCTCATCTGAAAGCAGTGTAGCCAGCTGGAACGCTGCCTCAGGAGACTAGGGAACCATAGAGAAACAGTTTTCTCTTGCCTTCCCTTCAGGCTGCAGTACTGCTCTGGTCAAGCAGCACCTACAGAGTAAAAAGCAGACTGCACCTGCCTACGTGTTGATCCCACTAATGACAACTAAAGATCTAAATAGATTAATCAGGACCTTCTTCCTCCTACTGGTGATCCCTCTATTGATAATAAAAATCTACAGTATACATACAAATCAAGACCTCCTTCCTCCTGCAGGTGATCCCTCTATTGATAATAAAGATCTTTACATAGGAATCAAGACCTCCTTCCTCCTGCAGGTGATCCCTCCAGTGGTGCATCCTAGAATTCTATTCATTTTTCACACTGTTTGGTCACACTGGTTTTGCAATCAACTGAAATAAGTACCACTAAATATTTTTCATAGAAATGTGATGACAGAAAAAGACCAAGTGGTCCATCGTGTCTGCCCTATTTTTTTTTGTGGGGGGAGGGGGGTGTTTGGGTTTTTGGGGGGTTTTTTTGTGTGTTTCTTTTTGTGTTTTTTTTGTTAACGTTTTGGTCTGAGTATAGATCTATGCTTATACCAAGCATGTTTGGAGTTATTTACTGTTGAATGGCTCACTGCCTCTGCTGGAAGTTTATTCCAAGCATCAACTACTCTTTCAGTAAAACAGTACTTTCTGAGATTAGTTTTGAACTTTCCTCCAGTTAGTTTAAGGCAGTGTTTCTCAACTCCAGTCCTCATGGACCCCCAACAGGTCATGTTTTCAGGATTTCCCTCAGATGAAACAGCTGTGGTAATTACTAAGGCAGTGAAACTGATCAAATCACCTGTGCAAAATAATGGAAATCCTGAAAACATGACCTGTTGGGGGTCCATGAGGACTGGAGTTGAGAAACACTGGTTTAAGGTCATGTCCCCATGTTCTTGATTTTGGTTTTGTGTTGAAAATACTGTCCTCCTGAACCTTATTCACCCTCTTGATGTATTTAAAGGTTTTTAAGCATGTTTACTTTTCCCCTTCTTTCCTCCAGACTGTACATGTTAAGTTCCTGAAGACGCTCTTGATATGTTTTATCCCCCAGACCTTTCACCATTTTTGTTGCCCGTCACTGGCTCTATCTTATCAATATCTTTTTGTAAGTGAGGTCTCCAGAACTGGACAAAGTATTCTAAATGAGGTCTAACTAAAGCTATATAAAGAGGAATCAGCATCTCCTTCCTCCTGCTGGTGATCCCTCTAGTGATAACTAAAGGTCTATATAGGGGAATCAGGACCTCCTTCCTCCTGCTGGTGATCCCTCTAGTGATAACTAAATGTATATATATAGAAGAATCAGGACCTCCTTCCTCCTGCTGGATACCTCTAGTGATAACTAAAGATCTATATAGGGGAATCAGGACCTCCTTCCTCATGCTAGTGACCCCTCTAGTGATAACTAAAGGTCTATATAGGGGAATCAGGACCTCCTTCCTCCTGCTGGTGATCCCTCTAGTGATAACTAAAGATATATATAGAAGAATCAGGACCTCCTTCCTCCTGCTGGTGACCCCTCTAGTGATAACTAAAGATCTATATAGGGGAATCAGGACCTCCTTCCTCATGCTGGTGACCCCTCTAGTGATAACTAAAGATCTATATAGGGGAATCAGGACCTCCTTCCTCATGCTGGTGACCCCTCTAGTGATAACTAAAGATCTATATAGGGGAAGCTGGTGATCCCTCTAGTGATAACTAAAGATCTATATTGGGGAATCAGGACCTCCTTCCTCATGCTAGTGACCCCTCTAGTAATAACTAAAGATCTATATAGGGGAATCAGGACCTCCTTCCTCCTGCTGGTGACCCCTCTAGTGATAACTAAAGATCTATATAGGGGAATCAAAACCTCCTTCCTCCTGCTGGTGACCCCTCTAGTGATAACTAAAGATCTATATAGAAGAATCAGGACCTCCTTCCTCATGCTGGTGACCCCTCTAGTGATAACTAAAGATCTATATAGGGGAATCAGGACCTCCTTCCTCCTGCTGGTGACCCTTCTAGTGATAACTAAAGATCTATATAGGGGAATTAGGACCTCCTCCCTCCTGCTGGTGACCCCTCTAGTGATAACTAAAGATCTATATAGGGGAATCAGGACCTCCTTTCCCCTGCTGGTGATCCCTCTAGTGATGCATCCTAGAATTCTATTTGCTTTCCCCACTGCTTGGCCACACTGTTTGCTCATTTTGCAGTCATCTGAAATAAATATTCCCAAATCCTTTTCCTCTGTAGTACTGGCCAGTTTTGTATTCTCTCAACATTGGGGGTACATTGTTGGCTAGCACTACAGAAGAAAAGGATTTAGGGGTAGGGCCAGGGGCGGACTGACCATTTAGCCACTCGGGCACTGCCCGAGGGCCCAGGGTCAGTTGGGGGCCCCATGAGATTCCCTTGGTACCTTTCATAGGATTTTTTGTATGTGGTTTGAGTGTGGGTGAGGACACAGGGGCCCCATGATTTCCTATTGCCCGGGGGCCCCATGACTTGTCAGTCCACCCCTGGGTAGGGCTTTCCTCTGGGGGAAAGGCTTTCCTTTGGAGTGCTAGCCAATGCTCTACCCCCAATATTGCATTCTGGATGCGGGAGGGAGTGCATGCAGCAAGAAAATGGCTGACAATGCTGGAGGAGATCAGTAGTGCTGAGAAGGGAAAAGAATGAAAAAAAGTAAAAAAAAAAGAATTTTGTAAAAAAAAACATGGCAATTGCCTGAAACAGCTGTATGCAGTTTGGAATAAATGGCTGTATAATATTAGGTTATAGTTGCACTATATACCAGTGGTTCTGGATGTTCATCTGGCTGGTGGGCAGAAAAGGAATGATTTGCATGGCTTTGCTCACTGTCAAGAAATGACAATTAACCCTCTTATTTTTGGGATATGTGATAGAATGAGACATGTGAAAACCTTTAGTTCTAAAAACGCTTTAATGTGCTACAGTCTACTTTAACACTGAGCAGAATCACACACCAACTGTCTATGAAATCATGGAATAAGAAAAATCAATATTTTATTTATATCAACTACGATATACAGCTTTCTGCCAATAATAACAGCTTGACACACACAATAAAAGGGAACAGAAATCATTTACTAGCATAATGTAGCAAGAAATAAAAATCATGCTGAATAACTCATAACAGCAAGAAATACAGTACAGTATGTTGACCAAGATCCCTGGGCTGTGTCTAAGATAATGTCTCGACTTGCACCCCAGTGTCATTGTAGCTGAAAATCATATTGACGTTTTCCTGCATAGTGTTGCTGCAGATTCTGGGATTTCTACTTCAACAAAGGCTAGTGGGCTCCATTCACAAAGCGGTATTTCCCTCTTTAAAATTTGCGGTAAAATGCCTCA
This sequence comes from Staurois parvus, assembly GCF_062004578.1. Lineage (NCBI taxonomy): Eukaryota > Metazoa > Chordata > Amphibia > Anura > Ranidae > Staurois > Staurois parvus. The sequence continues at coordinate 1,777,421 of NW_028317826.1, forward strand.
TAGCATTTTTCAAAATGTTTTTTGCATTAAAAAAAAAGCTATTAAAATAAGGTATGTAGCATTTCATCAAAATATGCAGTCTTTTATTTCATGATACCATGCAGTATTTTATCCATTGCGATATCCATGGGAACGGATACAGTGGAGAAGAATTAGAACCCCTGTCAGTTTTTATTGCTAATAAAGAAGTAAAATGGTTTAAACTGTAGAAATATGCCATCTCACTAAGTGAATACGGTCCCTGCAACCTATAGTTACATTTATTTTATTTTTTTATTTCAGGTACTTACATAGTGCCGTCAATTTACGCAGCGCTTTACACATATATATTGTACATTCACATCAGTCCCTAACCCTCAAGGGGTGTACAATCTAAGGTCCCTAACTTACATTCATACATATACATACTAGGACCAATTTAGACAGGATCCAACTAACCTACCAGCATGTCTTTAGAATGTGGGAGGAAACCAGAGTATCCGGAGGAAACCCACACAGGCACAGGGAGAACATACAAACTCCAGGCAGGTGGTGCCGTGGCTGGGATTTGAACCAACAACCCTAGTACTGCCAGGTGGAAGTGGTAACCATTTAGCCACTGTGCTGCCCTGTACAGTTACATAGTTAGTCTGGCTGAAAAAAGACAAAATCCATCCAGTTCAACCATAATTCCATTAATGCATTAATACAAAAAAAAGGTGACTAGAATACCAGTCAAAGGGAAGCTGCTTTCACAGGACACACATGGTGGATCAAAAACAACTAGTTAAATTAGGTGAATACAAAATATCTTTATAAATGTCAAATTAATGAAAATAATATAAAAAAAATTATACACATTTATAATTACCCTTCTTCTAATGTTGTCTTTTTTATTGGTGGAAGATTAGTCTTTATATATACACTATGTGTGTGATTTTTATACTATTTTCTTTCAATATTTGACATTTAGAAAGATATTTTGTATTTACCTAAAGTATAACTAAAGGAAAAACTTTGTTCTAGTTTCGGATAGGAGGGAGAGGTATTAGAACACCTATTAGGTTTTTATTGTCTGTGCCCTCATTAGTGAGATTCACCCTCTCTATTTGTCCTGTTTACCATTATCACTGAAAGTGAAATGAAAAGAAAATCCCAAATTTGGGGTTGTCCCCAGAGAAGTAATAGAGGGGACATCTTCAAATGGGGACATAGATGGCAAAAAATAAGAAAAAAAACTGACAGGGTTCATGACACTCCCTTACTCTATCCAAAATGAGTTTTGTTTATAGTTCTACTTTAAGGCAAATCGATTGTGCAATTTGCAAGTTGTTCCAGAACTTAGTAAATGAGGTAAAGCTTCACTTTACACAGAATACTCAATCACATGCAAGGAAAAAAACGGCATTTTTGCTTGCACATGATTGGATGATGGAAGTCAGCAGAGCTCACCCTTATTTACTAAGCTCTGGAGCACCTTAACGTGCAAAGGGTATAGGTAAGAAGCATGGTATGTGAAGGGAAATTCACTTTTTGTATGGTTTTGACAGGAATTAATTTTGTACTTTATGCATTTTTTACACTGTTTTCAAGAGATTGTCAAAGTGATTCTAAACGCTGAAGGCTTTTCTTCTTAATGTATTCTATGCATACAGTTCCCCCCCCAGCCCTCCCTTATACCTACCTGAGTCCGATCTCAATTCAGTGCTGTGCACGAGAGCAGAGGCTTTCTTCTCTCTCTCCCTCTTCATTGGCTCAGAGACAGCAGCTGGAGCCATTGCCTCCCGCTGCTGTCAGTCAAAGCTAGAGAGGAGGGAGTGATGGGACAGGGCTTGAGCCATACTCTGTGCATCAATGGACAAAAAGAGCTTGGCTCAGGAGCAAGCACTTATGAATTTCCCCATGGAGGAAGGAGTCAGGAACACTGGCAGGGCACCCAAGAAGAGGAGGGTCAAGGCTGCCCTGTGCAAAACCATACCGTCAGAGCATGTAAGTATAACATGTTTGTTATTTAAAAAAAAATAAAATGTTATCCTTTACAATCACTTTAATCACTTTAAGTTATCTTTGAAATAGCGCTGTTATATACACTAGCCGGCCACTTTATTAGGTACACCTTGCTAGTGCCAAGAAAATATCCCCCCCACCATTACACCACCACCAGCCTGAACCCTTGATACAAGGCATGATAGATCCATGCTTTCATGTTGTTTATGCTAAATTCTGACCCTACCATCTGAATGTCGTAGCAACCAGTCTGCCCATTCTCCTCTGACCTCTGACATCAACAAGGCATTTTCCTCCACACAACTGCCGCTTGCTGGCTATTTTCTTTTTTTCAGACCATTCTTTATTAGGTACACCTTGCTAGTGCCAAGAAAATATCCCCCACACCATTACACCACTACCAGCCTGAACCATTAATACAAGGCAGGATGGATCCATGCTTTCATGTTGTTTTCGCCAAATTCTGACCCTACCATCTGAATGTCACAGCAACCAGTCTGCCCATTCTCCTCTGACCTCTGACATCAACAAGGCATTTTCCTCCACACAATTGCCGCTCACTGGATATTTTCTCTTATTCAGACCATTCTCTGTAAACCCTAGAGATGGCTGTGTATGAAAATACCAGTAGATCAGCAGTTTTTGAAATACTCAGACCAGTCCGTCTGGCACCAACAATCATGCTACGTTCAAAGTCACTTAAGTTCCCCTTCCTTACCCATTTTGATGCTCGGTTTGAACTTCAGCAAGTTGTCTTCACCACATCTAGATGCCTAAATTCATTGATTTTCTGCCAGGTGATTGGTTGATTAGCAATTTGTGTTACTAAGCAATTGAACAGGTGTGCCTAATAAAGTGACCGGTGAGTGTACGGTATATAATTTTTTTGGTCACTAGAGCTACCATAAAACAATGCTTTTGGAAAAATGCTGAAAACCACCATGCAATGATGTGAAGTCAGACTTAGCTGATTTCCTATTCTGCTGAAGACAGAAGGCTAAGAAGACTTTGGTAACCCAGGAGTAGGTGCATCACCTTGTCTTCTGTATTTCCATGCCACGACATTCTAAATCCCACCTGCGCTGATTAATAATAATAATCATATATGGCTTCAGGAAATACTGCTTTAACAAAACAGAACAACATATACATATCCCTTATTAATGTTCTCAATATCTTTCTTTTGTGACCTCACTGTCGTTCTCCCTGTGCCAATTGGATCCAGATTCCAATATGCTGACAACAACATTAAAGTGGTGTTTTTATTGTAATTGGTTGGACAATTTCCCTCACTAAGACAATAGATTCTTAGAGGAGGTTGGATCTAAATTGAAAACATGCTATTTTCATTACCAAACCTTAAATGTCTTCAATAACCACCAAAGAAATACGTATAATTCCATCTCACTAATTTTAACACACAAAAAAGATATTCAACCAAAATAAAGACTTCACTGAAGAGAGTGCAGCAAGTTCTGAAGTTTTGTTGTAAAAGTAATTTAGATTACAAGATTTCCATCTGTCTCCATAAGACTATATTTACTCTGAGTTATTGCGAACATGTGTCTGGCCAACAGATAAATTAGCTGAAAGCGCTGCTATATGTGACAGGATGTGCTAACACAGCCCATAACATACACTTGACATGTTTCAGACAGCAAATGTGCTTAAGTATGTCCTGAGGCTTTACTAAATAGATTTATTCTTGGTCTTTCCCTGGGATGAGGAATGATTTAAAGACTGATCACTAGGGGATAAAAATTAATATTAACATGTATATATGCAACATAAAAAATCCAAATTCTTTTCTCTGCCTTAGAATGTTTTACGGGAACTCCAGGCGATTCAAAAAAACACCATTTATTGCAGTTATGTACTCATTTAAAAACCATAAAAGGAAATGTATAGGTTCTTTTTAAATGAGCAGCGTAATAAAAATGACATTTTAAACATTTCCCCCTTTTTTATTCAAGTAAATATGAAATATTGCACGTAAATAGTGCTCATAAATATTTGATTTTGAAAACTTGCAGACAGCGGGTGTTGATCTAGTATAACAGAATATCTGCCAGCAACCTAGCAGGAAAAGAAATGCCTTTACAAAGCAGCAGCATATACAGATACAGGCATTGCTGGGCCTTATAAATAAATTATGAATGCTTTGCAAGCTGAGTGTGATGAAGGACCAGGCCCGGACTGGCCATAGGGCACACCAGGCATTTGCCCAGTGGACTGTGGCCGCCTGGATTGGAGGGGAGGTGGGGGTGGCGTATAAAGGAAGCGATCCATCCATTTCTCTCCTGCCACTGCTGAATGCCCATTTCTCCTCCAGGCATTCAGGGGCTGCAGGACAAAAATGGATGGATCGGTTCCTCTATATGCTGCCCCTCCTATCCATCTTCTTTCTGCTGTCCCTGGGCCCTTGTCCTCTCTCTGGGTCCCTTTGAACTCTCTCCGGGCCCCTGTGTGCTCTCTCCCGTTCTCCCCTCCTCCCCGCAGTGTTTCTGGGCTCCCCCCTCACCTCTCCTGCCGGCTGCTGTGGGGGATCTGTCAGGATGAAGAACAGGGAAGGGGTCAGTACATATTTCATATATTAGCCCCTTACTTGTCTGAATGGACAGTTAGTGATCGGTACCAATCACTGACTTTGTCCATTCATAACGGAGGCTTTGTTTTCTAAATATAAAGGACTTGTGTTTTTATTTTCATATTCTGTTCACTTCTTTGAGAATGTGTAGGGGTACTATGTATGAGGTGGTATCAAAAAGTCTCAAGCAGGGGTGGACTGACCATTTGGAAACTCGGGCACTGCCCGAGGGCCCGGGGTCAGTAGGGGGCCCCATGAGATGCTCCTGGTACCTTTTTCATAGGCTTTTTTGAGTTTAGGCAAAGACACAGGGGCCTCATGATCCCCTATTGCCCAGGGGCCCCATGAGTTGTCAGTCCGCCCCTGGTCTCAAGACTAGTTTTGTAGCACACCAACAGATGGCAGCACAAGACTGCACGCACATTCACAGGGAGCACCAACCGTCATAAGTCAGTATGCCAAAAGACATTGTCCTGTGTACATCAGGAGCTGTGAAACTGGTGCTATTCTGACTACATGCGTTACCATGTCTGCTAGTTTATCTTAGACAGCAAGTTAGAACAAAGAGCCTTTGTGAAATTTTGCTTGAAACTGGGCAAATCTGCGACAGAGGTGTTTGACATAATTCACCAAGCTTATGGCAATGCTGCAATGAGTCGTTTGAGGTGTTTTGAGTGACGCACACTTCAAAAACGGAAGAACATCACTGGAAGATGACAAGAGATCAGGAAGACCTTCAATGAGCTCAAGCCCAAAAAATGCCCTCTTCCTAAAGATGAAGGTTCAGCTCAAAGGTAGCCATTTTGACAACATTGTGGTGATCAGGGGCGGACTGACCATTTGCAAACTCGGGCACTGCCTGAGGGCCCGGGGTCATTAGGGGGCCCCCTGAGATGCCCCGGGTACCTTTTTCATAGGCTTTTTTGAGTTTGGGCAGGGACAGAGGGGCCCCATGATCCCCTATTGCCCGGGGGTCCCATGAGTTGTCAGTCCGCCCCTGGTGGAGATCCAGCAATTTGCCCAATTTCACACAGAATTTTACATCTGTTCTTTGTTCTGACTTGCTGTCCATGATGAAATAGCAGACGTGGTAATGCACATGGTCAGAAGAGCACCAGTTGCACAGCTCCCGATGTACACAGGCTATCTTTTGGCACACTGACTTATGAAGGTCAGTGCTCCCTGTGCCAGCCATCTGTTGGCATGTTATAAAACTCATTCACATTTGGAAGGGGTATCTGGGTGCCCCCTTATTGGTAAAAGGAGCTGCCAGATTTCAATAAGCCCCGTTACCTGCAGACTGTCACAACTGCCGGGCCAAGGTTGTGGGGAAGCAGACCTTATCCTCATTAACATTGGTACCAGGTACTTTGAAAAGGGAATTAACCCTGGCAACGAAATTCCCCATATTAAGGGCATATGACCTGGTATGGTTCAAGAGTGGAGGGCACACATTTCCCCCTTTCCTTGCTTTCCAGGCTGCAAGCTCAGATAAGCATCTGGTATGGATTTTTTTGGGGGGCATCATGTTTTTTCCTTGATGTTTATGTGGGGATCCCACTTAAAATCCATACCAGACCTCAAAGGTCTGGTATAGAATTTGGGGGACATCACGCCTTTTTTTTTCATGAAACCCCTTTAAAATTCACACCAGACTACTTCCTGGAGTGAGGGTTTGATTCAGAGACGAAACAATCATATACAGTCATGGCCGAAATTGTTGGCACCCTTGATATTTCTCCAGGAAATCATGTATTTCTCACGAAACGTATTGCATTAACACATGTTTTGCTATACACATGTTTATTCCCTTTGTGTGTATTGGGACAAAACAAAAAAAGGGAGGAAAGAAAGCAAATTCGACATAATGTCACACAAACCTCCAAAAATGGGCTGGACAAAAGTATTGGCACCCTTTCACAACTGCGGATAAATAAGAATGTTACAAGCATGTGATGCTCCTGTAAACTCACCTGGGGCAAGTAACAGGTGTGGGCAATATAGAAATCACACCTGAAAGCAGATAAAAAGGAGAGACGTTCACTTAACCTTTGCATTGTGTGTCTGTCTGTGCCACACTAAGCATGGACAACAGAAAGAGGAGACGAGAACTGTCTGAGGACCTGAGAACCAAAATTGTGGCAAAATATCAACAATCTCAAGGTTACAAGTCCATCTCCAGAGAACTAGATTTGCCTTTGTCCACAGTGCGCAACATTATCAAGAAGTTTGCAACCCATGGCACTGTAGCTAATCTCCCTGGTCGTGGACGGATGAGGAAAATTGATGAAAGATTGCAACGCAGAATAGTCCGGATGGTGGATAAGCAGCCCCAAACATGTTCCAAAGACATTCAAGCTGTCCTGCAGGCTCAGGGAGCATCAGTGTCAGCGCGAACTATCCGTCGACATTTAAATGAAATGAAACGCTATGGCAGGAGACCCAGGAGGACCCCACTGCTGACACAGAGACATAAAAAAGCAAGACTACAGTTTGCCAAAATGTACTTGAGTAAGCCAAAAGCCTTCTGGGAAAACGTCTTGTGGACAGATGAGACCAAGATAGAGCTTTTCGGTAAAGCACATCATTCTACTGTTTACCGAAAACGGAATGAGGCCTACAAAGAACAAAACACAGTACCTACGGTAAAATATGGTGGAGGTTCAATGATGTTTTGGGGTTGTTTTGCTGCCTCTGGCACTGGGTGCCTTGACTGTGTGCAAGGCATCATGAAATCTGAGGATTACCAAAGGATTTTGGGTCGCACTGTAGGGCCCAGTGTCAGAAAGCTGGGTTTGCGTCCAAGATCCTGGGTCTTCCAGCAGGACAATGACCCCAAACATACGTCAAAAAGCACTCAGAAATGGATGGCAAAGAAGCGCTGGAGAGTTCTGAAGTGGCCAGCAATGAGCCCAGATCTAAATCCCATTGAACACCTGTGGAGAGATCTTAAAATTGCTGTTGGGAAAAGGTGTCCTTCCAATAAGAGAGACCTGGAGCTGTTTGCAAAGGAAGAGTGGTCCAAAATTCCGGGTGAGAGGTGTCAGAAGCTTATTGATGGTTATAGGAAGCGACTGATTTCAGTTATGTTTTCCAAAGGGTGTGCAACCAAATATTAAGTTAAGGGTGCCAATACTTTTGTCCAGCCCATTTTTGGGGTTTTGTGTGACATTATGTCATATTTGCTTTTCTGCCTCTGTTTTATATTTGTTCCAATACATACAAAGGGAATAAACATGTGTATAGCAAAACATGTGTTAATGCAATACCTTTTTTGTGTGAAATACTTGATTTTCAGGAAAAATATCAAGGGTGCCAACAATTTCGGCCATGACTGTAAATCCCATTGCTTGTGCAATTGTTGGCTACATTCACAACTGTTTGTCACAAATCAGACCCTGCTGCAGCCTCTCACCTTGTGTTTTTCTTCCATGTTACAATATTACAGTCTGACTGTTGGGGTAGGGGAAACTGAGGAAATACTTTGTCCTGCCTGCAGCAAACTGTTGAAAATTTTACAAAAGCCCAAGGACAGTTTTTTCATGATAAAATATATTTTGTTTAAATAATTCTGTTGTTGTATATTGCTACATATCAGGAATGTATTTATGCAGATTTGTAGAGTTAATGAAAGGTTCACTTTAATTAAACTTTAATAAACAACAACAATAGAGGAGGAACAGATCTTTAGAACATGGTTAAAGAAGTGAGATCCCAGCCTCACGGCTGTTTTCTGTGACTCATTCATTATCAAAGGCTCATAAGGATCCAAGCCCTCAGACCACTTCCTATTTATAATGAAAAGAGTGCGTCCTCACTAAATGGAAATATTTTTTCCCCATTTAACTCTATTGGCAGAACTACAGTTTACAATCTGGATTATAAATAAGGGTGAAAAATGTAGCTAACAGTCATCCAACGAAAGGGTATGGAACCTGTGAGCTGAGATGACAAAATGGGTTCTTTGGTCAATTTTTTGAGATTCCCACTTTTTAAGATATGCTATTTTTTAGAGATGAGCGAATCGAACTTGGCGAAGTGGAATTCGTTTCGAAGATTAGGAAAAATTCGATTCCGAAATCCGAAAATTAGCAGACTTCGGATGCGCGAATCGAAATTTTCCAAAAATGGCGGCGACATGTGTGGCGACGGAGCGGGGATCTCTGGGAAGGCGCGCAGACAAGGCGCGCTGACCCATAATGCATTCATTCATGACATGTGATCGCATTAGCCAATCAGCAGCCAGCCAGCCAGCACTGTGGAATGGTCGAGCTATAACATGCGGCCATCTTAGAATTCTCCATTAGCCTCCGGTCATTCAAGAGAGACAGACCTCTCTGTATTAGGGACAGAGTTAGGGCCAAAGAGACTTTAGGGCCACAGAATCGTTACTTAGGGACACAGAATTGTTACTCAGGGACACAGAATTGTTACTCAGGGACACAGAACTGTTACTCAGGGATACAGAATTGTTACTCAGGGACAGACACAGAATTGTTACCGAGGGACACAGAATTGTTACTGAGGGACACAGAATTGTTACTGAGGGACACAGAATTGTTACTGAGGGACACAGAATTGTTACTCAGGGACACAGAACTGTTACTCACGGACACATAATTGTTACTCAGGGACACAGAACTGTTACTCAGGGACACAGAATTGTTACTCAGGGACAGACACAGAATTGTTACTGAGGGACACAGAATTGTTACTGAGAGACACAGAATTGTTACTGAGGGACACAGAATTGTTACTCAGGGACAGACACAGAATTGTTACTGAGGGACACAGAATTGTTACTGAGGGACACAGAATTGTTACTGAGGGACACAGAATTGTTACTCAGGGACACAGAATTGTTACTCAGGGACACAGAACTGTTACTCAGGGACACAGAATTGTTACTCAGGGACAAAGAACTGTTACTCAGGGACACAGAATTGTTACTCAGGGACACAGAATTGTTACTGAGGGACACAGAATTGTTACTGAGGGACACAGAATTGTTACTCAGGGACACAGAACTGTTACTCACGGACACAGAATTGTTACTCAGGGACACAGAACTGTTACTCAGGGACACAGAATTGTTACTCAGGGACAGACACAGAATTGTTACTCAGGGACACAGAATTGTTACTCAGGGACACAGAACTGTTACTCAGGGACACAGAACTGTTACTCAGGGACAAAGAACTGTTACTCAGGGACACAGAATTGTTACTCAGGGACAGACACAGAATTGTTACTGAGGGACACAGAATTGTTACTGAGGGACACAGAATTGTTACTCAGGGACAGACACAGAATTGTTACTGAGGGACACAGAATTATTACTGAGGGACACAGAATTGTTACTGAGGGACACAGAATTGTTACTCAGGGACACAGAATTGTTACTCAGGGACACAGAACTGTTACTCAGGGACACAGAATTGTTACTCAGGGACACAGAACTGTTACTCAGGGACACAGAATTGTTACTCAGGGACAGACACAGAATTGTTACTGAGGGACACAGAATTGTTACTCAGGGACAGACACAGAATTGTTACTGAGGGACACAGAATTGTTACTCAGGGACACAGAATTGTTACTCAGGGACACAGAACTGTTACTCAGGGACACAGAATTGTTACTCAGGGACACAGAACTGTTACTCAGGGACACAGAATTGTTACTCAGGGACAGACACAGAATTGTTACTGAGGGACACAGAATTGTTACTGAGGGACACAGAATTGTTACTGAGGGACACAGAATTGTTACTCAGGGACACAGAACTGTTACTCAGGGACACAGAATTGTTACTCAGGGACAAAGAACTGTTACTCAGGGACACAGAATTGTTACTGAGGGACACAGAATTGTTACTCAGGGACAGACACAGAATTGTTACTGAGGGACACAGAATTGTTACTGAGGGACACAGAATTGTTACTGAGGGACACAGAATTGTTACTCAGGGACACAGAACTGTTACTCAGGGACACAGAATTGTTACTCAGGGACACAGAATTGTTACTCAGGGACACAGAACTGTTACTCAGGGACACAGAATTGTTACTCAGGGACACAGAACTGTTACTCAGGGACACAGAATTGTTACTCAGGGACAGACACAGAATTGTTACTGAGGGACACAGAATTGTTACTGAGGGACACAGAATTGTTACTCAGGGACAGACACAGAATTGTTACTGAGGGACACAGAATTGTTACTGAGGGACACAGAATTGTTACTCAGGGACAGACACAGAATTGTTACTCAGGGACACAGAATCGTTACTCAGGGACACAGAATCGTTGAATTAAAGAGTATGTCAGACAACACGCAGAGGAGTGGCAGAGGAGGCAATGTTTCAGGAGCGAGCAGACGTGGCAGCAGAGGAAGGGGTCGAGGCAGCACTAGTCGCAGCCAGAGGCCAGTGCTCCCGGTGTCATCCAGCGGTCGTGTCTCCACCGACAACCCTGCCGTCATCGATTGGTTGGCTCGGTCGTCTTCCTCTTCCCAGGTCACCTCTGACACCTACAGCCAACGGTCGGTGGGTACGTCAGACACAACCGTTAGTTGGCATGGCCTGGGAGCAAGCCCACTGAAATCACGTGTCCTCTACCTGCCCCTGTCCTTTGGTGTTCCCTCACCAAGCGAAGTATCGCATGCTGTGGGCTCAGCACCACTGTACAGTGAGGAAGAGCTAACAGAGGGCGGTCAGGAACGGGGGGAGACATCCGCCTCTTCAGCAGCCAGGCGAAGAAGTACTGGCGAGGAGAGTGGCTCAGTAGCCGGTCTAGAGACAGGTCTGTCTCCTGACCCACACGCAGCCGAGGGGGCTAGTAGTGAGGCGGAGACCCTAATTGATGATGATGAGGCTGATCACACTTGGCAGCCTCGTCGTCATCAGGCTATTGCTTCCGCATCATCAGGAGAAGAGGGTGGCAGCTTGGCAGCGAGCAAAACAGTCGGTGGGTTGCCCAGGAGGCAGCAGGGTCGCAGCAGTGTCAGTGGAGGCAAACGGCCACGGAGTAGAGCACCAGCTCCACTGCAGCCTACCACCACGGCCAGTAGTGGTGCCGGTGTGCACGGAGGAAGTAGCAGTCAGCCAGTGAGGAGTAGCGGGGGCAAAGTTTCCTACTCGGCGGTGTGGCAATTTTTCGTCAAGCCGCCCGAGGAAGTAAACGTAGCCGTATGTCGACTATGTGGCCAGAAAGTCAAGCGTGGCCAGGGGGCCCATGTTTCCATCGCCACACTCTGCCATATGCCACTTTCAGGTCTCCTCACACTGCTGGTGGGTTCCATTTTGTCATAGGGTGCTGGCAGATTACGGGCCTCCCATTGCTGCTGCCAGGCCCGTAATCTGTCATGGGCCCCTGTACCGCCCCCTCATGCTGCTGCCAGGCCCGTAATCTGTCATGGGTCCCTGTACGGCCTCCCATTGCTGCTGTCTCCATCGCCACACTCTGCCATGTGCCACTTTCAGGTCTCCTCACACTGCTGGTGGGTTCCATTTTGTCATAGGGTGCTGGCAGATTACGGGCCTCCCATTGCTGCTGCCAGGCCCGTAATCTGCCATGGGCCCCTGTACCGCCTCCTCATGCTGCTGCCAGGTCCAGAGTGTGTCATGGGTCCCTGTACGGCCTCCCATTGCTGCTGTCTCCATCGCCACACTCTGCCATGTGCCACTTTCAGGTCTCCTCACACTGCTGGTGGGTTCCATTTTGTCATAGGGTGCTAGCAGATTACGGGCCTCCCATTGCTGCTGCCAGGCCCGTAATCTGCCATGGGCCCCTGTACCGCCTCCTCATGCTGCTGCCAGGTCCAGAGTGTCTCATGGGTCCCTGTACGGCCTCCCATTGCTGCTGTTTCCAACGCCACACTCTGCCATGTGCCACTTTCAGGTCTCCTCACACTGCTGGTGGGTTCCATTTTGTCATAGGGTGCTGGCAGATTACGGGCCTCCCATTGCTGCTGCCAGGCCCGTAATCTGCCATGGGCCCCCGTACCGCCTCCTCATGCTGCTGCCAGGTCCAGAGTGTGTCATGGGTCTCTGTACGGCCTCCCATTGCTGCTGTCTCCATCGCCACACTCTGCCATGTGCCACTTTCAGGTCTCCTCAAACTGCTGGTGGGTTCCATTTTGTCATAGGGTGCTGGCAGATTACGGGCCTCCCATTGCTGCTGCCAGGCCCGTAATCTGCCATGGGCCCCTGTACCACCTCCTCATGCTGCTGCCAGGTCCAGAGTGTGTCATGGGTCCCTGTACGGCCTCCCATTGCTGCTGTCTCCATCGCCACACTCTGCCATGTGCCACTTTCAGGTCTCCTCACACTGCTGGTGGGTTCCATTTTGTCATAGGGTGCTGGCAGATTACGGGCCTCCCATTGCTGCTGCCAGGCCCGTAATCTGCCATGGGCCCCTGTACCGCCTCCTCATGCTGCTGCCAGGTCCAGAGTGTGTCATGGGTCCCTGTACGGCCTCCCATTGCTGCTGTCTCCATCGCCACACTCTGCCATGTGCCACTTTCAGGTCTCCTCACACTGCTGGTCGGTTCCATTTTGTCATAGGGTGCTGGCAGATTACGGGCCTCCCATTGCTGCTGCCAGGCCCGTAATCTGTCATGGGCCCCTGTACCGCCTCCTCATGCTGCTGCCAGGCCCGTAATCTGTCATGGGTCCCTGTACGGCCTCCCATTGCTGCTGTCTCCATCGCCACACTCTGCCATGTGCCACTTTCAGGTCTCCTCACACTGCTGGTGGGTTCCATTTTGTCATAGGGTGCTGGCAGATTACGGGCCTCCCATTGCTGCTGCCAGGCCCGTAATCTGCCATGGGCCCCTGTACCGCCTCCTCATGCTGCTGCCAGGTCCAGAGTGTCTCATGGGTCCCTGTACGGCCTCCCATTGCTGCTGTCTCCATCGCCACACTGTGCCATGTGCCACTTTGAGGTCTCCTCACACTGCTGGTGGGTTCCATTTTGTCATAGGGTGCTGGCAGATTACGGGCCTCCCATTGCTGCTGCCAGGCCCGTAATCTGTCATGGGCCCCTGTACCGCCTCCTCATGCTGCTGCCAGGCCCGTAATCTGTCATGGGTCCCTGTACGGCCTCCCATTGCTGCTGTCTCCATCGCCACACTCTGCCATGTGCCACTTTCAGGTCTCCTCACACTGCTGGTGGGTTCCATTTTGTCATAGGGTGCTGGCAGATTACGGGCCTCCCATTGCTGCTGCCAGGCCCGTAATCTGCCATGGGCCCCCGTACCGCCTCCTCATGCTGCTGCCAGGCCCGTAATCTGTCATGGGTCCCTGTACGGCCTCCCATTGCTGCTGTCTCCATCGCCACACTCTGCCATGTGCCACTTTCAGGTCTCCTCACACTGCTGGTGGGTTCCATTTTGTCATAGGGTGCTGGCAGATTACGGGCCTCCCATTGCTGCTGCCAGGCCCGTAATCTGCCATGGGCCCCTGTACCGCCTCCTCATGCTGCTGCCAGGTCCAGAGTGTCTCATGGGTCCCTGTACGGCCTCCCATTGCTGCTGTCTCCATCTCCACACTCTGCCATGTGCCACTTTCAGGTCTCCTCACACTGCTGGTGGGTTCCATTTTGTCATAGGGTGCTGGCAGATTACGGGCCTCCCATTGCTGCTGCCAGGCCCGTAATCTGCCATGGGCCCCCGTACCGCCTCCTCATGCTGCTGCCAGGTCCAGAGTGTCTCATGGGTCCCTGTAAGGCCTCCCATTGCTGCTGTCTCCATCGCCACACTCTGCCATGTGCCACTTTCAGGTCTCCTCACACTGCTGGTGGGTTCCATTTTGTCATAGGGTGCTGGCAGATTACGGGCCTCCCATTGCTGCTGCCAGGCCCGTAATCTGCCATGGGCCCCCGTACCGCCTCCTCATGCTGCTGCCAGGTCCAGAGTGTCTCATGGGTCCCTGTACGGCCTCCCATTGCTGCTGTCTCCATCGCCACACTCTGCCATGTGCCACTTTCAGGTCTCCTCACACTGCTGGTGGGTTCCATTTTGTCATAGGGTGCTGTATGGCCTCCCATTGCTGCTGCCTCCACCGCCACACTGTGGCTCCACACTCTGGTTTTGGCCCCGTGACTGCCCAAATGAGTGAAGTGTGCGGTGATTCTAAGATCGACGGCACTCATCTGCATGTCATACTGACTGACAGTATTATTTCTCTTCCCCAGCAGACTCCAAGGGCATTTAAATTAAAGGTACAGTGTTCTGCACTAATATAAAGGCTCTCTGAAGCCTAGAAACACCCTTTTTATAAGTGAAATTCGCAGCGAATATATTCGACTCGAATCAAATTTATTCCGCGAATTCGCCGAATCAGCCGAATCGAATTTTTGAATACTTCGCTCATCTCTACTATTTATTCTTTATAATTAGACCTGTTTGGGATCCAAAGCAATGATGTGCTGGCAACTGGAGTGCCAGGAAAATGGGAATGACTTCTCACGCATTTATAAAGCACAGCAAAGGAAAGTAATAGCATGCAGCTCATCCATTTATAATGACACCACATTTGTGGACACTTGACAATCATGCATATTTAAGTTTGTTGGTCATGCATTCCAAAACCACAGGCATTAATAAGGAGATGCCCCTCCGACCATCTTTTGAGGTTACAACAGCCTCCCCTTATCTGGAAAGACTTTCCACAAGATTTTTGAGTGTGTCTATGGGAATACAAGCCGTTCAGCCAAAACAGCATTTGCAAATCAGGTAAAGGTAATGAATGAGAAAACCCAGCTTACAATTTGCTGTTTCAATTCATCCCGAAGTTGGGTTGCCACCTCATCCCTTTAAAATTGGACACATATTAATTACACAGGTTCTGTGGTTGATTAAGGTGGTAATTAAACTCACCTAGTGCCTTATCTGCATTAAATGAGCCTCAGAAACTGTGTAATTAACGTGTTCGGTTTTAAAGGGATGAGGTGGCAACCCTACCCAAAGGTGTTTCATAGATTTGAAGTCAGGGCTCCAGTGGAGGTTCTCCATACCAAACTCAGAAAACACAACTGGCTTTGTGCACAGGGCCACAGTCATGTTGTAACCAGGGGCGGATTGACAACTCATGGGGCCCCCGGGCAATAGGGGGCCCCTGTGTCCTTGCCCAAACTCAAAAATGCCTATGAAAAAGGTATCAGGGGCATCTCATGGGGCGCCATACTGACCCCGGGCCCTTGGGCAGTGCCCGAATTTCCACATGGTCAGTCCGCCCCTGGTTGGAACCAAACAGGAACTTCCTCATATTGTGATGGCGAGGTTGCAGGCACACAACTTTCTAAAATATCTTTTTTTAATGCTCATGTTCACATAAATGTTTGCCAATGTAAATTGCATGCCTATGTGCTTAAATTTATGCTCCTGCTTTTGGAAAAGGATGCTCAACAAGCTCACATACTGTATGGCGATGGTCAGGTATCCACAAACTTTTTGCCATACAGTGTAGCAAAAGAGGTATATATGAGAGTAATAGTTATTTGACTTCCATCATCCAATCACGTTCAAGCAAAAATGCTGTTTTTTTTTAATTTTCCTTTTATTTGGTTAAGTAGTCTTTGCAGTGTTAACCACTTGCCCTCCAAAAGATTTACCCCCCTTCATGACCAGGCCATTTTTTGCGATACAGCGCTACGTTAGTTTAACTGACAATTGTGCAGTCATGCAACGCTGTACATAAATTAAATTACTGTCATTGTTTTCCCACAAACAGAGCTTTCTTTTGGTGGTATTTGATCACCTCTGCAGTTTTTAATTTTTGCGCTATAAACAAAAAAGACTTTTGAAAAAAACTATATTTTTGACTTTTTTCTATAAAACATATCCAATAAAAAAAAATCTTCATTAATTTAGGACAAAATGTATTTTGATATATGTCTTTGGTAAAAAAAAAAAATCCCAGTAAGTGTATATTATTTGGTTTATGTGAAAGTTATAGCATCTACAAATGGCAGTATATATACTAGAATTTTTTATTTTTTTTATACTAGTAATGGCAGCAATCAGCAACTTGTAGCGGGACTGCGGCGGGCATTCTGACACTAACTGACACTTGGTGGGAGCTGACTAACTGCCACTGACATCTCCAGTGACACTAACACAGTGATTAGTGCTAATAAAAAGCACTGACACTGTGCTAATGACACTGGGCAGGAAGGGGTTAACATCTGGGGCTATAAATGGGTTAATTGTGTACTGCTTTGTGATTACTGTGTAGTGTTTTACTAGGGGTTATGCTGCTTTCTATCTCTCTGTTGTGCAGAGATAGAAAGCAGCACATTACTGCTGACAGAGAAGAGATCTGTATTGTTTACACACAGATCTCTCCCCTGTCAGCTGCTCCGCTGATCACCGAGTACCGGCCATGATTGACCTTTCTGGGAGCCAATGACAACATGGGTAGAGTGGCACATGCGTGTGCGCACGCCCCCTACCTGGAAATGCAAGCTCATATATATATATATATATATATATATATATATACACATGATTTTGCACAGCAGGGCCACCTTGTAGCAGTACATCTGCAATGGGGCAGTCAGCAAACTCCAAGGAAGTCATATAATTCAACTAAATACACAGTAATGTTTCAGAAAATTTGAACATCCTTCTTGGAAACATTTTCTTTCTTGCAACGTGTAGTATTAATTTTTTACCCTTCTCTTTGCATCTTAGATGTGGGTAAATGAAGCCCTGGCCGGAAATTTTATCTCCCTGCTCCACCCCTCCAGTGCTGTAATCTCGTGCATGGGCACTTTAACTTGATCCACAAGGCACAACAATCAATTCTTGCCCTGTTCCTACTCAGCTCTTATCTGCCTTCCTACAGCCCTCCTCCATCCCTGACCCTCCCCTGACAGTAAACTCTCATGAGAATGAGAACAAAAAAAGATGACTCCTGGGATACGCAATGATTCTATCCCGGGAATCAGTGCCTAGGCGAATGACAAGCAATGCAAGCAGAAGTAAAGAAATTAAGGTAAATCTAGAACCATTATTCAACATTAGTATCAAATATTATCTAATAATTATTTAATCATTCCTATCAAAGGTTAATATTTTCAACTTAATGTGTATCAAACCTGAAGCAAAAGACCCAGAAAGAGCCTTGACGGAGTGTCAGATTTCCAAATCGTTCTAAAAAAAAAAAGGTCCAATCCTAAGTGGCTGAAATGTTTTGAAACCTTCTGCAAAACACTAATCGACAATTTTTCACCGCATATGTTCCTTGAAGATTAATTAATAGTCCAAAAAGTGGAAAAACCTTCAAGGTAACTAAGGTAGAATGTGGAGTAAAAGATTTTCTATTATCTATTTAGGAGATTAATGTGGAGCCTTGCATAGCAAAAGGTATGGCTGTTTCAATAAAAAAAAAATGTAATTTGAGATGGTAATGACTTCATCATGAAAAAAGCTAACTTCATAGCAAAATACAATAGAAATTCAGAAATTCCAACCATACAGTAGTCACGTGTAGTTGCCAGGTATCCAGAACCAGTCTAGGCAATCCTTGCCTATATAAAAAGTTAGAGGAGATTTTATTTTTTACTTACCCAAATGGATTGCATGGAATAGGGTGGAGGGGGGTGATAAAGACTCACAAATATCATGAAAGATACATTATTTTTATCATAACCTTCCTATTGCTTTGTTATTAACTGAAAAAAGTGTAACACAGGGATGACATTATTTGTAATATATTTGAAGGTGGGAATATACCTAAAATCATTGGGAGACTTGTAATGCTGAAATGAGATGGATATGGTAAATGGTTGGAATCAACTCCATTTAACAATGAACCCCCAAAATGAACCAATCATTTCTCAGAATCAGGAGATAGTATAGAGATCCATTAAACATATTAGAAATGTCTCTGCTTTGAAGTGATATTACATGTTTTAAAATCCGTGTTAGATTTTATTTCTGTGTCCATGGGCAGAACAGTGGCTAGATGGTTAGCACTTCTGCCTGGCAGTACTAGGGTTGTTGGTTCGAATTCCAACCACGGCACCACCTGCTTGGAGTTTGCATGTTCTCCCTGTGCCTGCGTGGGTTTCCTCTGACTACACTGGTTTCCTCCCACACTCCAAGGACATGCTGATAGGTGAATTGGTTCCTGTCTAAATTGGCCCTAGTATGTGTATGTATGAATGTAAGTTAGGGACCTTAGATTGTGTGCCGCTTGAGGGTTAGGGACTGATGTGAATGTACAATATATATGTAAAGTGCTGCGTAAATTGACTATATAAGTACACATAATAAATAAATATTGGGAAGATTCTCCATCTATGGAGAGGGTTGGGAAATCCATAAGTTTAGCTTTGCAACAGGAGGTAAGAAGGAATTGTCCCTTGCTTTGGAGAGATTTCCTCATTTTCCTGTTGTATCCCTGGAACAAGAAGTGAGGGAAATCTCCTATTCTGGACACAAGAAAAAAAAGTTTTCTCTTTACATAAACTTTAATTTGTATTTGTTAACAGCTTCCCGACCACCCTATAGCAGAAATACTGCTACAGGGTGGCACAGGCGAGGAAAAACACGTGTATATATATATATATATATATGTGTGATTTTTCATTTCTGGGTAGGAGGCCTGCGAGAGTCTCGTGCGTGTCCTACCCGTGCCGCTATTCATGGCCGTGGCTGTCAATCGCCAGGTCCCGCCCGGTGATTTCCAAGGCTGGAAATCAGTTCTCCTCCCTGTCAGCTTGGTCACACTGCTTTGGATGGCTGTGCACAACACAGCCATCCAAAGCAATGTGATTCCAGTGAAGCACACAGACACCACCACCTAGTAAAACATTACCAGCACACAGTTAACCCTTTGATTACTAACCCCTTCCTGCCCAGTGCCATTAGTACAGTGTCAGTGCTTTTTTTTAGCACTGATCACTGTATTGGTGTCACTGGGGATGTCAGTGACACCAAGTCAGTTCCCCCCAGTGTCAGAATGCCCACCGCAGTCCCACGGTCTTACTATAAGTCACTGATCGCTGCCATTACTAGTAAAAAAAAAAACTTGTATATATACCACCATTTGTAAACGCTATAACTTTCACGTAAACCAATTATTTACACGTATTGGGATTTTTTTTTAGCAGAGACATGTAGCAGAATACATTTTGGTGTAAATTTATGATGAAATTAGATTTTTTTAATTTTTTACTGGACATGAATAATAGCAAAAAGTAAAAAATATTGTTATTTTTCTCAAAATTGTCGGGTTTTTTTTTTCGGCGCAAAAAATAAAAAAACTCACAGGTGATCAAATACTACTGAAAGAAAGCTCAATTTGTGGGGAAAAAAAGGACGTAAATTTAATTTGGGTGCAGTGTTGCATGAATGCGCAAATGTCAGTTAAAGTAACCCAGTGCTGTAACGCAAAAAATGGCCTGGTCAGGAAGGGAGGTAAATCCTCTGGAGGGCAAGTGGCAAGTACTTTAACTGACAATTGCGCGGTCATGCAATGCTGCACCCAAATGAAATTTATGTCCTTTTTCTAACAAATTGAGCTTTCTTTTGGTGGTATTTGATCGGCTGTGCATTTTTTATTTTTTGCGCTATAAAAAAATGTATTTTAATTTTTTAATGTAACAAAAAAACTCATTTTACAGTTCTTGATAAAAATAATTTATTATCCAGGGGTGTTCGCCCCTGGATTTTTTTTTTTCAGCCAGGTAGGAGGAAGAAATATCTGAGTGGTGCTGCTGAAGCAAGACAAAGCATTTAACAGAAACAACATAGAAAATAATCATAGTAGTAGAAGAATAGTAAAATCAGTGCAAAAATACAAGCTGTGGTTGTGCGAGATTTAATCTAGTGTCCCCGTCCTATCCAAAATAAGAAATCTGGCTATATTTGGGCTTTAAAGTACTGTATAATTACATCAAAGGACAGAAAAAGTAATATATTGCAGTTTAGATGTGGTGGCTTTATTCATTTCCTTTTTTCAGGCTAATTACATGTTCTGCAAAAAAAAAGTTGATCCTCATTAAAATCCAGTGTCCTTGTACTTTTCTGTGTACTGAACTTAAATCTTATATAATATCAGTAGGGTTGCATGGATACTGATACTGGTATCGGTATAGGTGACAATACTAAGCATTTGCACAAGTATCGGTACTCGTGCAAATGCTCCGATACCTAAAACTGGTACCTTCCAGCTGGTTCTTTCAGCAGTCAGTGGGATTCCGAAGTGTAATTGTTTTTTTTAAATGGCAATTACTGGTTGTTAAGAAATTCTTACCCACTGATGACTCTTTCAGCTGTCAGCTGAGTTCCCCTGCTGACAGCTCAAGTGTAACCAAGTCTTGGTAAGTGGAGCTGTCAAAAAAGAAAAGCAGCAGTTTATCAACAACATTGCTCAGCAGTTAAAACAGAAAGATAAAAAGAAACATTGTTTCTTTTTGTATCTTTCTGTTTACTTATCTACAGAGCAAAGGGATGAAGTCAGTTAAAAGCAACCTGTCAAGTGAAAAAACGTTTTTCATGTTTTAACCGCTTTCCCACCGCCGTATAGCAGGTATACTGCTACAGGGCGGCAGGGGTGCATAAAATCACATATATATATATATATATATACATATATATATATATATATATATATATATACATGATTTTGTATTTCCGCGTAGGGGGAGTGCTTGAGCTGCGTGTGCCCTACCTGCGCCACTATTCGCGGCCTCAGCTGTCAATCACCGGGTCCCGGCCGGTGAGAAATCACCGACCCCAGGTGATTGAGGTGCATTACCGACAGAGGGAGGGAACTTTAAGTAAACAATACAGTTCTCTCCCTTGCCAGCTCCTGCACATTGCTATGCATTGCAATGCCATGCAAAGCAGTGTGCGTACAGTGTAGCACACAGACACAGCTTACAGTAACCCCTGGTTCACATATATGTGGCCGTGCGGGCCACATTTTGTGTGGACATGAGAGCCCATTCATTTGAATGGACTCCCGTGCCCGTGACACGCAGGGAAGAAGTCCCTGCACTTTTTTGGAAAACGCAGCCTGCACGGGAACCTCGGTTCCCAGTACGGTTGTGTTTTCCAGTGTGGGCGGCGTGTCATTAGAACTAAAGGCACCCGCCCGCGGGTCCGCATTTCTCTGTGCGGGTGGTGCTGCTGCACGGATTTTCGTGCAGATACGCAGTGGCACCACCCGCACAGATGTGAACCTAGAGTTAAACAGCACACAGTTAACCATTTGATAGCCCCAGATGTTAACCCCTTCCTGCCCTGTGTCATTAGTACTTTTTATTAGCACTGATCACTGTATTGCTGTTACTGGGATAGTCAATGACACCAGGTCAGTTCCCCACCAATGTCAGAATGTCTGCCTCAGTCTTGCTATAAGTCGTTGATTGCAGCCATTAATAGGAAATTTAAAAAAAAAATAAAAAATCCCAGGTATATATACTTTTGTAAATGCTATAACTTTCATGTAAACCAATTATTTTACACCTTTTGGGATTTTGTTTTAGGAAAGACATGTTGCAGAATACATTTTGGCCTAAATTTATGATAAAATTAGATTTTTTACATTTTTTTTACTGGAGCAGTTTAATAGCAAAAGTCAAAAATATTGAATTTTTTCTCAAGATTGTCAGCCTTTTTTTTATAATAGCGCAAAAAATAAAAACCACACAGGTGATCAAATACCACCAAAAGAAAGCTCTATTCGTGGTGGAAAAAAAGAACATACATTTCATTCAGGTGCAGCGTTGCATGACTGCGCAATTTTCAGTTAAAGCAACACAGCGTCGTACTGCAGAAAAAGGGCGTGGCCAGGAAAGGAGGTAAATCCTCTGGAGGGCAAGTGGTTAAATTAAAGGTTCTTCTGTTTAACCCCATATTAACCCATAAGTTACTCTAATCAGCCCTAATTACCTCCTTATTTATTCTCATTCTATATATAATTGTTTTCCTGATGATTTTCTTTTGTTGTTTATTTCCATTTTATAAACTATTCATAAAGTTTTTTTGGTTTTTATTTCCTTTGTTCATTAATACTTTTACATCTTTAACATATATTAACATGTTTCACATTGGAAAAAGCACAAAATTGAAAAAAATAAATGTATTTCATTTGTAAATGCCTTTTCAATGCTTTGTACCATAATTTTAGTGTCATTTTAAAAGGACAAATTACAGAATAAAATGCGCACTATTTTTTTTTTTAAAAAAAACTAACACTGCTCAAAAAAAAGAGAGTGCATTTTTTTGTTTTGTTATATGATTGTGAAAAAATATAATTGTTGCAAGACAATATTCATGAAAAGAAATCCTTGTTTGTCCTTAAAAAAACAATATATGTATTACATTGTTATCTTAACCTCTTGGCGCCGGTGCCTCACAGCTCTTTAAGAGTTTCAAAAGCCAGGAGGCGGGGCGGGTTTTAGGGTCATATGACCGCCGTGATTTGCCATCACGGCAGTCACATGATCGGAAAAGGTCCCAATCAAAAAGGGAGATTGGGACCTTTCCAGGAGTAGCAGATATATGTGCTAGGAGCTTGCAGGGCGCGCACTCTCAGCACATATGTATTTTTTAATTGCACGCAAATATGCAGCCGCTCGGCGTCAAGGCCCAGACACCAACAGGCCGCATATTTGCATGCAATTGGCGTCAAGGGGTTAAGTAATGACAAAGTTATCGTTGAATAAACAGTTCCATAGCAAAAAAGGGATGAACAGGTGTGAGAGCCGTAGTGGTTATCAAGTGTGGCCGTAGCATCCTTAATAACCGATCACTCATTCAGCTATCAGCGGGGTTCCCCTGCAGACAGCTGGAGTGTAAAGAAAACAGTTGCCAGCAGGTATTGGTAATTGGTATCAGTGAATACAAAAAAAATATATCGGTACTCGCTGTAAACAAATGGTATCAGGACATCCCTATATATCAGTTTTCCCGGCTGCGAACTGCAAAACACCTCATCCCTATATAATGGAGGGGGGAGGTGTTTGCTGTCCAAATCAGGAGAGCCTAAGGTGACAACACTGCTCCTCCATCAATACATTGTTGAGATTGAGTGTTGTCACCCTAAGACAAGTCATGTGTTGCTGGACACGTTACAAAATATTTTAAAAAAGAAAACAAAAGCAGCCACCACATCTAAGGACTGGTAAGCTGCAATATATTACATTTTGTTCTTGGATTTAGACAAACTTTGACTAAAACTCAAGGTAATGTCAGGTTACAAGTTTCAACTGACTTGATATAAAGTGCCAGGTGGCACACTATGGAGGATATACAAATCATATTAATTAGTGGAGCACGTTGTAAAATGCTGGAGCCACTTACGTATAAATCTGAAACATTGCAAATAAAAGTTGTACAGAGTGATCACAGTCCCCAGGTAGATTGGTCCCATTAAACTAATTATATTTGGATTTCAAAGAAAATAACCTCAAGGATAGCTTAAGGAAAAATCAATGTAGAATATGCATGAAGTTAGTTGGTGACACTCTATTTTTATCATAATAAACCAGTAAAAAATGAATTCTGCCACAGAACGTTGTGGGAAATGTGTAAAGTAGGCAAAGCATTGTTTGAGGCTAAGGAAGCAAGGCGCAGCAATTAATGGAACATGCAGCATAGCGAGATGCTGTGCTAGAATTTAAATAAATCCTGCAGGGATTAGTGTCAGGGCCTCGCTAGATCTACCGCAAGCAGGAGAGGGGTCTGAGAAGTGTGAATATCATACTGGAACATAAGACAATAACATCTAATTATGCAGAGGAAAAAAACAACGGATGCTAAGACTAGTAGATAAAAATAGTACTCGTTATACAAGGGTAACTTATGTATGGTACTTAGGGATTGCTAAATGAAAACAAACACTACAGTTAAATGGTAAATACAATGATATATAATATGGTAAATAAAAATTGGATTTTTGCAGTTCAGCATATAGATACATCATCTTGGATTTTTAAGCAGATTTAGATTCTTAAAGCTGAACTCTAGACAGGTATAAAAGACACAGATTAATGCAGCTCTATACTCATTAATAGTGATGAGCCAAACTGCCCTGGGTTCGGTTTGAGCAGGGTTCGGTGAACCTCAAAGAAGTACAGATGTCAAACCTGAATCCCATTGAAAACAATGCAAGCTGAATCTGTCATAATTAAAAATGTATATTTTCTAGGCTAATAGGGAAGGGGGGCATAAAAAAATAGTATGGGAAGGGGAGGGGGTGTTCGCTACCCTGGGGGTCATGTACCAATGCAAAAAATGTTTTTTTAATTCTATGCAGCCAAGAGCAGTGATTTTTTTTTAAAGCACTGATATTTACAAAAGGAAAAAGTTTTAAATTGCTGGAAAATATAATTTCCCTCCTGGCTGTGTGCTTTTTGGGTTTTTTATTTAGACGCTAGCAATAATAGTAATTTATTTGATAAGTTCACCTTTTGAAAAAAAAAATGCATTAAAAGTATGTATAGCCTACTGCATTAGGGTGTGCACCATAAACCTCAAACACACGTGTCTACATATATATGGCACTGGCACATTGATCTCGCTGCCAGCACAAGGAAAGACAAGCGCATGAGCACTTCTCTTATGGCAAAGTCAGTAAGAGGGAGATCTTTCCCATCTTCCCACCTGCACACAGAGCAATAATGCTAATATGCATGGGGGGATTAGGATGTGCCCAGGCACATCCAGGACACCCTGTGCACACGCCTATGAAATGTACATTTTGTTGCAGGCAGATCAACAGTTTGGGAGTGCAATCTCAGGTTCCTGCAGACTCTCAGGATAGCTGCCTGCCTGTACTTCATACAGGCAGGCAGTTACCTGAGTGCAGGAGGAATCAATGAACTACCAAAGCACTCACCAGCACCCTCGTAGCTCATTGAGAACTACAAGCTGTCAGCCGCAATGGCTGATGGTATTCTAGGCATTCATTCACAAGAAACTGGGAATAAATGACACGGCCATGTGGGCAGAGCCCTGCAGGGCTGTGCTGTTTTCAAATTGTGACAGATCAACCTCCCACTGTCACAGGGAGTGGGGGTGGGGAATCTGGGGTGCAGGGGGCAGATGCTGGAAAATGCTACATGTTCCACTCTAAAAACAAGTGAAACAGGTAACATGTTCCAATGGTGAACTTATCCTTTAAACTGTGTCATTTTTATTTCCATTCTAAATGTCTGTGGGGGATTGCCAGTTGGCCTCCCTAGAGGGAAGGTTGGAAACCAC
Organism: Staurois parvus; assembly: GCF_062004578.1. Lineage (NCBI taxonomy): Eukaryota > Metazoa > Chordata > Amphibia > Anura > Ranidae > Staurois > Staurois parvus. The sequence goes on from NW_028317826.1 coordinate 1,803,220, forward strand.
AAACCATTTCATTAATTCTTCACATTTCGGTTTTCAAGCATTTGCCCTCCTCATGCCTGGAAGCAATGGACAGTCTAAGACTCCTTTTTGATCCTCCCTTAGCATTTCAGGATGGTGATGTAAAACATGACCCCTTCCTCACCAGACTCTTGATTACTATTGTCTTCTGAATTCACTTCCCTGTATGCTGTATGCTTACTTCACAGGAGGAAACCACTTAATGATTACTGCAAGGCTTCACTCTCATGACACTGCAGGCCAATCAGATAGTGTCGGCTGACCCTGCACCAAAGCAGGTGGCCATATAGATAACAAGCTGTAAGGTGAGGGATGTAAAGCACAACTGTCCTCTCACTGAACAGGGCCACCATCACCTGCCACAATCACCCACTTCCACACAGTGTGACTGCTATGTCTTGACATTGTGTCCCAACCTATAAGGCTATATGTGTTTGTCAAAAGTACTTAACCGCAAGGGTTAACCCAGTAAAAATGTCTGAATGGCTTAATTCTCTAGGGATATTCTTCAGATACACCAAGGCTATACTGATTCCTGTTATAGACACTGCTACAAGTAAGGACACCAACAACTTTTGGATTAAATAAATTTCCTTTTTTTGACAAGGCTGGGGATTACAGGTACATCTCACATCAATCTTCACATTCAAAATCAGTTAATTGAGACCATTTGGCTGAGGTAGAATTGGCTGTGCTGCAGTAAGTTTTACGTAGGAATAAGGTGCATAGAGAACAAAGACAGCCCATAACTGAGATGGATAATGTCTATAGCAATGATAGTCCATTGAAACTTGGTTCCCTGAACATGGGCCCTTTTGAGGGATAGAGGAAGGAAGAGCAAGAAATACATCGTAGCAGTAGGTACTGACAGATGTACTCCCATTGAACAACTACCCAGGGCCTATCCTCTGCAGAAGGGTATATACCCCAAACACACAAGCTGTGACACATCTGCAGAGGAAGAAGTAAAACACAACCTGACCCCTGCAGCAATCAGCCAAAACATTTAAATTGACACCACACCAGAAATACAGTAGCTTTGGCATAGTAATGGAAAAGTAACAGCCAACAATTGGCACCTGTGTACATGTCACTGGCACATTCCACAGCAAGAAAGAAAAACATATTGTGTGGCTTTCACACCAGAATGCATACCAGACCCTTAGAGACTGATATGAATTTTAAAAGGGTACCTCCATCAAAAAAACAAAACAAAAATGCAAGAGGTTCTCTAAAAGTCCATTTAGACCCTTAATCCAAGCATTCAGGCCTTCAACATGGGGGCCCCCCTCCTGGCAAAACATCTTGTCCCCATGTTCATGAGGACAAGGGCCTATTTTTCTCAGCCTTGGCCCAGTGGATGTGGGTTTCTGCAGGCAAGAGGCTTATTAAAATCTGTAAGCCCCCTTAAGTGGGCCCTCAGATACCTCCTCCCTATCCTTGAAAATAATACATAGTACCCCTTCTCATTCCCCCCAAAAAAATAAAGATGTCACCTAGAAATAAAGACATCCAAACATTTCCTTTATTAAAAAAATAAAAATCCCCAAATTCCATTGTTTTAAATCCATCATCAATCACAATGCCCCCCGCCTGCTGACTCAATGAAAAAAACAATGACCCTCCTCAGACAATCAGTCCCAACATTACACATCCCCAAGCTGATATCAACTATATAAAGGAAATCGCAAAGATAGCGGTGACAGCTTTTCCCAAATATTACAATGACCATTACTAGATATGTAAGTGAAAGTGCCCGGTGACATCACAGGTTGGTGAGGACGTGGCAGCTGCAAGTGCCTCCTGCTTCCTTGTGACACCCTAAACACTCGGCGTTCAGAAAAACATCCAAACAGCCAGTGTTCGATCTGAATTTACTTTTGGACTGATCTCTTTTTTTCCCTGTATTTTTTTACATGCAAGCAACATATGTTTTCAGGCCCAGACTGGCCATAGGGAACACCGTTGATGATTGAGCAGGAGGTAAGTGGCAACTATGGTCTGGACAGGGCTGACACTCAGGGAGGAGTGTTCAGGGATCACACTATGCCTGGTCATTGGCTGCAGAGTGACTACATGTAACCAGTGGAGAGCCAGAAGAGGTAGAGGTACAGAGAGAACCCCGGTGGCCCAGATAGTGTGAGAAAGAGAGATCTACTATACAGAGAGTAATAGAGATCCCAGAGAGAGGGAGAGATAGGAGAGAGAGAGATAGAAGAGCAAAATAGGAGCGTGCAGGGGCGGACTGACCATTTGGAAACTCGGGCACTGCCCGAGGGCCCAGAGTCAGTAGGGGGCCCATGAGATGCCCCTGGTACCTTTTTCATAGGCTTTTTTGAGTTTGGGCAAGGACACAGGGGCCCCATGATCCCCTATTGCCCGGGGGCCCAATGAGTTGTCAGTCCACCCCTGGGAGCGTTCAATAGGAGAGAGAGAAATAGAAGGAGAGATAGAAATGGAGAGAAAGAAGGAGAGAGAGAGAAATAGAATGAGAGAGAGAAGGAGAGAGAGAGATAGATGGAGAGAGATCTGATATATAGAGAGGAATCCCATATACACGGCTCAAAAAAATTAAAGGAACACTGAAAACACATCAGATCTTAATGGGGAAACGTATCATGCTAGATATCTATACTGATATGGACTGGGTAATTTGTTAGAAACTTAAGGATGCCCCATCGTTTGATGGAAATGAAAATTATCAACCTACAGAGAACCGAATTCAAAGACACCCCAAAAATCGAAGTGAAAAAATGATGCAGCAGGCTAGTCCATTTTGCTGAAATTTCATTGCACCAATTCAGAATGGTCCTCAGTAGTTTCTATGGTCCCACAGGGAAGCATGACTACAAGGTGCACTGTGATTGGGGGCTATGATTGCTAGGGGCACAGTAATATAAAGGGGACTGCACTTAATCATTACAGAGCCCTTTACATTACAGTGTGGAGGACCTACTCCGTGAATATCCCATCACCAACTGCCTCCGTGAACTGCCACTCCCCCCACCCCCATACCATGGGAAAAATTGACTGGATGTGGCACATGTTTAATGTTTAACAGAAACAAGACACAAGGCAAAGTAGTCTAAGGAATTGGGCAGAGCACTGTCCAACATGCCTGGTGGTACAGTGCAAAGAGCCACAGCCAGACACTGCAGAGGTTGCAGGTTCAGACCCAGGTCCTGGCACTTTCATAGATGATGAGTCATAGAATGAAGATAGCAGTAAGATCCTAAAGATGAAATTCTGTTTTTTCATTCTGCTAACCTTCACATGATGCCAATATGATGGCCTGCTTCTAGATAGACCCATTTTAATTGCAGCCCCATGCAGAAAAGCCTACAGCAATGTGGTAATGGCCATGTGTCTGCTATGTTGTGTCATGTTACATAGTTACATAGTTAGTCTGGCTGAAAAAAGACAAAAGTCCATCCAGTTCAACCAAAAAAAAAGTTATAATCCTATACCCACAGTTGATCCTGAGGAAGGCAAAAAAAAACCCAGTAAAGCACATTTCAATTTGTTCCTGCTGGAAAAAAAAATTACTTCCTGATCCCCCGAGAGGCAATCCAGATATTCCCTGGATCAACTTTACCTATAAATGTTAGTATCCAGTTATATTGTCAGAGCCTGGAATCGAACCTGGGCCTTCTGTGGTGAGAGACAGTGTTTCTTCTCACTGAGCCACCTGGAATGCTGGACACCTCCCTTGACAATTCTTTGGATGATCCTGCCTTTTCCCTGTTTTGTCTTGAACCTTGAACTCCTTGCTCCTCCCATGAACTTCCTATAAAAGCCATGTCTCTGCACTTCCTGGTTGCCAGATTATTGTGCCTTACCAGCCAATAGCCCGCTTACTGTTCCTGCTGCTGTCTTCATCTACGTTACCGACCTTTGGCTTGCTACTGACTACGATTCTGCCTCATCCTATCTACTACCATTGGTGACCGACCCTTGGCTTGTGACTGACTCCGCTTCTGTTTGATCCCTGAACTGTTGATCCGCTTTTGGTTTCCAGCCTACTCATTCCCTGGTGGGGTGATCCTGAGATCTGCAACCTGACTTTAACACGCAGCCAAATCCATCTCCACCATTAGGAGCTCTGGGGAAGACCGGTGGATGCTTAGACCCCGCACCTCAGGTGAGCCTGCGTCATTCCCAGGGTGGGCCGCTGGTGTACCAATCTTGCTGGTTTCAGGTAAGCCTTACAACTGCTGTAGCAACTGGTCTCTGAACCTGACCTTCTATCGTGACAGAATAATCTGGCCCAAACATGGAGGCCGCTATAGCAAGTGTTGTGAATCCTCTTAGGCAGCAAATCGCTGAGCTGCAGGAATTTGGGGTTACCCATCAGGAAAAAGTTGCCAAACTGGAAAGCATTGTGGATAGGCAACAGGGAGAGATTCAGGCTCTGCAGAGGCAACTGCTGAACCGTGATGATCCTAGCTCACATATGCCCCAGCCCCAACCATCTAAGTTTAATGGAGACCGCCGCCAATACAGGGGTTTCCTTAATCAATGTCGCATATATTTTCAAATGTACCCTGCTGCGTTTCCTTCAGAGAAAAAGAAGGTAATGTTTATTATTGGGCTTCTTACTGGGGAAGCTTTAGCTTGGGCCTCCCCTTATATAGAGCAAAACCATGGCATTCTAAATAATTTTGATTCCTTTTTGACCGCGATGAATCAGGTTTTTGATGATCCCAACCGTTGTGCTTCTGCCGAAGCAAAATTACATAGTCTAAGGCAGGGTAGACGCTCGGTCGCTGAATACACAGCCGAGTTCAGAAGTTAGGTTGCAGATACCACTTGGAACCCTGCAGCACAAAAGAGCCAGTTCCGCCAAGGGCTTTCTGAACAGGTAAAGGATGAGCTTGCCAGAGGTGATACTCCTAATGATCTTGAGGAATTCATCCAATTGTGTATCCAAATCGATCAAAGACTTACAGAAAGGAGAAGCTGGGAATACTTGGAAGTAATAGGGGCATGCATCTCTCTGCTAGTCCGTTTGTTCAGCAGGATTCAAGAGTCTCTCTGGGTTCTAACACTCCTGAGCCTATGCAGGTTGATGCAATCAAGAGATCCATCTCCATTCAGGAGAAAGAGAGAAGACGTTCAGAGAATTTATGTCTTTATTGTGGGGATTCTGGTCATTATGCAATTAATTGTCCTAACAAGGTTAAAAGAACTATTGCTGTGACTGATGTGATTGAGCCTGAACACATAAACTCCATAAGCCAGTCTGTCTCCCCACTGATTTCTGAAGAGAATAAAGTGAACTCCCTACTTTCTCACTTTGTTATCCCTATTAAACTTGTATTTGAGGGCCATGAAATCTCCTGCTCAGCTATGCTGGACTCCGGGGCGGGGGGGAACTTTATGGATATAGAGTTTGCCAACAGCAATAATATTGAAGCAAGAGACACATTTACCCCTATTGATATGGAGACAGTTGATGGGTCACCCTTATCTTCAGGACCTGTTACCCATAAAACGGTCCCCCTGAAACTGTTGTTTGAGGCTGACCATTGTGAGACCATCAGCTTTCAGCTGATTACATCACCCAAGTTTCCCATCATCCTGGGCATTCCTTGGTTCTCCACTCACAATCCTTCCATCAACTGGGGAGCACGGACTATAGATTTTACGTCCTCCCACTGTAAAAAACATTGCAAAAAACCTTGCCGACCAAGTTCATCACTGACCAAGGAAGCGCAAGGTGATATAGTGGCTACCCAGTCATATGACAACTTGCCCACACATTACCATGAGTTCCGGGACGTCTGTGACAAGAAGAATGCAGATCTATTACCCCCTCATCGCCCATATGATTGCCCCATTGAGCTGCTCCCAGGGGCAGAAATACCTTTTGGCCGCCTCTTCAATCTGTCGGAACCTGAATTAAAAGTACTCAGGGTGTGGATTGATGAGAATTTGGAGAAGGGCTTTATTAGACACTCAACTTCTCCAGCGGGGGAAGCCCTGTTCTTCGTTGAAAAGAGAGACTCCACCTTGCGTCCATGCATTGACTACAGAGACATGAATAAAATTACTATTAAAAACCGCTATCCATTACCTTTGATCTCTGAAATGTTGGAAAGACTTCGCTCTGCCAAGATCTTTACTAAGCTTGATCTACGAGGGGCATATAACCTTGTCCGTATTCGTCAAGGAGACGAATGGAAGACTGCCTTCAGAACTAGGTATGGGCATTTTGAGTCTTTGGTGATGCCGTTTGGACTTTGCAATGCCCCTGCAACATTTCAACATTTTGTCAACAATGTTTTTCGTGATCTGCTGGACCAATTTGTGATTGCCTATCTAGATGATATCCTTATCTTTTCCAATAATTGGGAGGAGCACCGCAAACATGTTTGCACAGTCTTTGAAAGATTAAGGAAGAATAGACTCTACATTAAATTGGAAAAATGTGAGTTTGAACAAATCCAGATCCAGTTTTTAGGCAATATCATTTCTCCAGAGGGCGTGAGCATGGATCCTGAGAAAATCAAAGCGGTGGTAGATTGGTCAGCACCTGGAAATGTTTAGGAGATTCAACGTTTTGTTGGGTTTGCCAACTTTTACAGAAAATTTATAAGAAGCTTTTCTAAAGTGATAGCTCCAATCACACAGCTTACAAAGAAAGGGGTACCCTTTGTGTGGACCTCTGAGGCACAAGCTGCGTTTGAAAAACTAAAGACTTTTCACTTCTGCACCAATTTTGGTACATCCGGATCCTGAACTACCCTTTACAGTGGAAGTGGATGCCTCCAATTCTGCCGTGGGAGCGATCCTGTCTCAGCGAAGTGGTGAAAAGATGCAGCTTCATCCTTGTGCCTTCTTCTCCCGTTTGATGTCCTCAGCCGAAAGAAATTACGACATTGGGAATAAAGAGCTACTGGCAATTAAGGAAGCCTTTTCTGAATGGAGGCATCTGCTAGAAGGAGCTAATCATCCTGTAACTGTTCTCACAGACCATAAAAATCTGGAATTTATTCGTTCAGCCAAGAGATTGTCTTCTAGACAAGCTCGCTGGTCTCTATACTTTTCCAGATTTAATTTTGTTATATCATATCGACCGGGATCGAGGAATGGTAAGGCCGATGCCTTATCAAGGATGCTGTCCGAGCCTCTCCTGGAGGGCAACTCCGAATATTCCATCCTAACACAAAAGAACTTCCTAGGGGCCACAAGTGCAAAGACATTCTTGAGTCTTCTCAAAGAGGGGTATGAGAATGACCCACTTCTCAATGATCCTCCTAGGGACATGAACCTGGTATACAAAAATGGCTTTTGGGTTCAAGGACATCATCTTTATGTACCCTAATCTGTTCGGGTGGAAGCTCTCAAGTTGGTTCATGATTCCAAACTTGCTGGGCATTTTGGGGTTACTAAGACCGAAGAACTGTTGTCACGTTCCTTTTGGTGGCCGGGGTACAAGAAGGATGTCAAACGCTATGTGGCCTCATGCTTGACCTGTGCACGCAATAAAACTCCCTGAGCCTCTCCTTTGGGGTTGCTTCAGCCACTCCCTGTTCCATCGAGACCATGGGGGTCTATTTCTATGGATTTTGTGGTAGATTTACCTCCCTCAAAAGAAATGACCACCATTTTGGTGGTGGTTGACCGTCTCACAAAGATGGCCCATTTTGTTCCAGTGAAGGGGGTGCCCACTGCTGAACAGACTGCAGAACTAATGGTTCGAGAAGTATTTAAACTGCATGGAATCCCTGATGATGTGGTGTCTGACAGAGATGTGCAGTTTACTTCGAAATTTTGGAAAAGCTTTTGCTCAGCCTTGGGTGTTACAATCAATCTGTCCTCTGCTTTTCATCCCCAGTCTAATGGTCAGACTGAGAGAACTAAACAAACAATGGAGCAGTATCTTCGATGCTTTGTCACTTATCTTCAGGATGACTGGGTGGACTGTCTTCCCACTGCAGAGTTTGCATACAACAATTCTAAACATAGTTCCACCTCTCAAAGTCCCTTTTACTTAAACAATGGTTATCATCCAGTTTTTATTCCTGATCTCCCTATCACAACTCCAATTCCTGCTGTTACCAACAGACTAACTACATTGCAGGAGATTCAGGAGAAATTGATTGAGACTTTGAGGGAAGCTCAGGAATATTACAAAAAGGCTGCTGACAGACACCGGAGAGCACTTCCTACGTTTCATGTGGGTGACAGTTTGGTTATCAACGAAGAATCTGAAGGTGCATGTGCCATCTGCTAAGTTGGGTCAAAAGTTTGTTGGTCCTTTTCAGATTTCTACTCGGATCAACCCAGTTACCTTTCGCTTAAAACTTCCTGACAGTATGAAGACTCACCCGGTTTTTCATGTATCGCTTTTCAAATCATTTCATGAAAATCCTTTCTCTGGAAGAATTCTTCCACCTCCTCCACCTGTTGAGGTACAGGGCGAAGAAGAATATGTGGTGGAGAAGATTCTTGATTCTAGGATGTTTAGAGGAAAGTTGCAATATCTGGTCCAATGGGAAGGATATGGGCTAGAGGAAAATTCTTGGGAGCCTGAGGAAAATGTTCATGCTCCTAGACTAACAAGATAATTCCACCAGAGGTTTCCCCACAAGCCTGGTCCTAAGATGTCCAGGGGACGTCCTGTGAGGAGGGGAGTACTGTCAGAGCCTGGAATCAAACCTGGGCCTTCTGTGGTGAGAGACAGTGTTTCTTCTCACTGAGCCACCTGGAATGCTGGACACCTCCCTTGACAATTCTTTGGATGATCCTGCCCTTTCCCTGTTTTGTCTTGAACCTTGAACTCCTTGCTCCTCCCATGAACTTCCTATAAAAGCCATGTCTCTGCACTTCCTGGTTGCCAGATTATTGTGCCTTACCAGCCAATAGCCCGCTTACTGTTCCTGCTGCTGTCTTCATCTACGTTACCGACCTTTGGCTTGCTACTGACTACGATTCTGCCTTATCCTATCTACTACCATTGGTGACCGACCCTTGGCTTGTGACTGACTCCGCTTCTGTTTGATCCCTGAACTGTTGATCCGCTTTTGGTTTCCAGCCTACTCATTCCCTGGTGGGGTGATCCTGAGATCTGCGTCCTGGCATTCACACGCAGCCAAATCCATCTCCACCATTAGGAGCTCTGGGGAAGACCGGTGGATGCTTAGACCCCGTACCTCAGGTGAGCCTGCGTCATTCCCAGGGTGGGCCGCTGGTGTACCAATCTTGCTGGTTTCAGGTAAGCCTTACAACTGCTGTAGCAACTGGTCTCTGAACCTGACCTTATATCGTGACATATATTCTGTGTATCTAAGAAACAATCCAGGACTTTTTTGAAGCAATCCACTGAGCTGGCCAGAACCAACTCTTGAGGGAGTCTATTCCACATTTTCACAGCTCTCACTGTGAAGAAACCTTTCCGTGTTTGGAGATTAAATTTCCTTTCCTCCAGATGTAAAGAGTGCCCCCTTGTCCTCTGTGATGACCTCAGGGTTAATAACTCTACGCCGAGTTCACTATATGAACCACTGATGTATTTATGCATGTTGATCATATCCCCCCTTAGTCTCCTCTTCTCAGGAGACAATAAATTCAGTTCCTCTTATCTTTCCTCATAGCTGATCTCTTCCATGCCTCATATCAGTTTGGTTGCCCTTCTCTGTACTTTCTCAAGTTCCTCAATGTTCTTTTTGTGAATTGGTGCCCAAAACTGAACTGCATATTCCAGATGAGGTCTTACTAATGATTTGTACCGGGGTAATATGATATCTCTCTCAGGAGTCTATACCTCTTTTAATACAAGAGAGGATTTTGCTCGCTTTAGAAACCTCAGCTTGGCATTGCATGCCATTATTAAGCTTGTGATCTACCAGAACTCCCAGATCCTTCTCCACCATTGATTCCCCCAGTTGTATTCCCCCTAGTGGGGAATCATTATCCAGAGGACCCATTGAGCTTTATTACTCTGTCTTGCACCAACCTTTTCATGGCCCAGTACAGGGGCTTCCAGTCCATCCTGAATTGGCCCACTGGCTGCACACAAATTCCATCCCATAGTTGACTACGTTTGATGGTACAGTCTTTAGGGCGCAATCTCTAACACTTGCTTTCTTTTGTGGGTAAGTCTCTCTGTATAGCAGAGCCTCTGCCAGGCTCTCTTTCTGGTCTTTTTGTAAAGCTAAAGGAATGGGGCAGGCTCTCTTCTAGTCTGTATGGCAACATCCATGGTAGTCCTACTACTATATGGAATAGGCTTAACTGAAGGTGCAGCCTCTGTCAGGCTTTCATTTTGGCACATTCTCTCTGGTGGTCTAGTTGAATTGGACAGTCTCTCTGACAGTATGTAAGGCACTGTTTTTGATGTCCCTTTCTATATGGAGCAGTCTCTGGTCATATGGCACCATTTATTATGGAGCAGCACTAATATATACCAGTTTGGGGTAGAATTGGGGGAGAATATGGCTTATATTTCTGTTTACTTAGAGTCACACATCTCCAGATATGTAGATTCTGAGATATCTCATTTCAACACGCAAGCTGAAATTTGAAAAAAAAAAAAAAGGGGGGGGGTGGGGCTAAGCCAGATATGATAATCCCCATGGTTGTTGTAGGAAATATTATACCCTTGTAGATGCACTCTTTGTAAGTATGACTGCAAAGATGAAACTGCATGTGCAGTAAGTCTAGGGACATTACCAAGGGTGGCATATTTAATGTAAAAAGGACTCTATAATTTTTCTTTAGGCTCAAGGCAGACTTCTTGGAGAGGCAGTGAGCCAACTTCAGAAGCAGGGAAAGAAGGGTTCTCCCAAACTTTGTCTACAACCCAAATGCTGTTGCCATAGTTGCAAGGAAGAGAAATTTGAATATTTTTGCCACAAGCTGAGAATTAGGGAAAGGTAATTCTCAACACAACATTACACTATAGAATTACTTGTAGAGCAATAATACAATATATGTTATGTCAATGTTACACAAAACTAAAGTTTTCCTTTCAGTACTTTTCCCCGTGAAACAAATCACTTTACTGTTCTGCTGTAATAAACTTTATTAAAGCCACCATCCCATTCATGATATTCAAAGTATTTTTCTTACTCTTAATTGTGGTCATCTTCCAGCCAAATCATACTTCATCTTCATCTTTTCCAGCAGTTTTCAATTTGAGAGCAATATCAATGTTAAAAAGTTTTGTAAGAGTCTTAAATACAGCTTCCATCCTAGTGTATTTCAACAATAGCTGTGTAACTAAGTCCGAATTACTGGAGGTTTTCTAACACTGTGTCTTTCTTATTGGACACAGGCATGAGCTGTTAACTAGCTGCTCATGGAAACGGCGAGCATCAAGATGGAATGTGTTATTGCTGTAGACTTGGCCTGCAACTCAAACGCATAAACTAGCTCTTGATTCAGCCTGATGACATGCAGATTAAGTAAGAAATGAAGAAAATATAGGTTTATGAAAACAGCCTATAATGAAGTTTCATTTTTGTTTAGAATCATTGTTTCCTCAAAGCCATGCTTTTCCCTTTGTGCAAATGTATTTTTCCAGTCTCCTGGGTACAGGGTCTCATCTGTAATTTCGATGTGGCTGTTTTTAAAAACTATTTTAAGAATGAAGGTATAACCACAGGTTTCTCTGGAGGAATGTGTCAAGATACAGGCTGGTTTCATGTTTCATTGTAAAAAAATTATCGATTGAAACAAACATAACAATTTGACCTTTGGTGTAGACAGAAATCCTCCTTAAAGGTCAAGTCCAACCCTTTCCTACTCTGTCTAAAACTAAATAAAATCTTTAGGCTAGAGGTGGGCATTATTCTTTTCCACTTTCTTGCAATGGCAAAGAAGAGCATAGCAAATTTGTACCAACTATTTTTAATCTTACTACTAGAGATGAGCGAATTATTCAAAAATTCGGTTCGGCTGATTCGCCGAATTCGCCGATTAAATTCGCTTCGTGAATATATTCGCTGCGAATTTAACTTATAAAAAGGGTGTTTCTAGGCTTCAGAGAGCCTTTATATTCGTGCAGAACACTGTACCTTTAATTTAAATGCCCTTGGAGTCTGCTGGGGAAGAGAAATAATACTGTCAGTCAGTATGACATGCAGATGAGTGCCGTCGATCTTAGAATCACCGCACACTTCACTCATTTGGGCAGTCACGGGGCCAAAACCAGAGTGTGGAGCCACAGTGTGGCGGTGGAGGCAGCAGCAATGGGAGGCCGTACAGGGACCCATGACACACTCTGGACCTGGCAGCAGCATGAGGAGGCGGTACAGGGGCCCATGACAGATTACGGGCCTGGCAGCAGCATGAGGAGTCGGTACGGGGGCCCATGGCAGATTATGAGCCTGGCAGCAGCATGAGGAGGCGGTACAGGGGCCCATGGCAGAGTGGCGGAGCGTAAGCAGCTAAAATTGAAGGCCATACAGAGGCCTATGTTAAAAAGTCCCCCCAGCAGCAGCGTGGGGAGACGACTATCAAGAGTCCAATGGCAGAGTGGCGGAGCAGAAGCAGCTTCAATTGAAGGCCATACACAGGCCTAGGTTAAAAAGCAGAAGCCGTCAGCAGCGTGAGCAGACGACAGACACATGGCGCAGGGTGGCGGTGGATGCAGCAGTATTCGGAAGCCAAACACAGGCCTCAGTTAAAAAGCGAAAGCCGTCAGCAGCGTGAGCAGACGACAGAGGCACATGGCGCAGGATGGCGGTGGAGGCAGCAGTATTCGGAAGCCATACACAGGCCTAGGTTAAAAAGCGGAAGCCGTCAGCAGCGTGAGCAGACGACAGAGACACATGGCGCAGGGTGGCGGTGGATGCAGCAGTATTCGGAAGCCAAACACAGGCCTCGGTTAAAAAGCAGAAGCCGTCAGCAGCGTGAGCAGACGACAGAGACACATGGCGCAGGGTGGCGGTGGAGGCAGCAGCAATGGAAGGCCATACAGCACCCTATCACAAAATGGAACCCACCAACAGTGTAAGGAGACCTGAAAGTGGCACATGGCGCAGGGTGGCGGTGGAGGCAGCAGTATTCGGAAGCCATACACAGGCCTAGGTTTAAAACTGGAACCCAGCAGCGTGAGCAGACGACAAAGACGCACATGGCAGAGGATGGATCTGGCAGCAGTATGAGAAGGCGGTACAGGGGCCCGTGGCACAGTGTGGTGATGGGGGCTACAGCAACTGGATGCCAGAAAGTGGCCGATAGGGCTATATACTGCATGACTACATAGGTGGTTTTTATAGTACTTTATTTTGGCCTCCCTCTCAGCAGGTGTGAAAAAGGCCACCATTTTTGAACGGTAGCTAGGGTCCAACAAGGTGGACAGCCAAAAGTCATCCCTCTGTCTGATGGTTATTATTCGGCTGTCGCTACGCAAGCAACCGAGCATGCTATGGGCCATTTGTGCCAAGGAATGCGAGGGACTCCCTGCCTCCATCTCCACAGCATACTGCCACGGTGCGTCTGGGTCCTCTGTCTCCTCCTCCTCCTCTACCAGATGCTCCTGCTCCTCCACTCCTGTCCGCTGAGTGGAAAAACCACCCATTTCACTCAATAATTCCTGAGCACCAATGTCCTCCTCTACCTCCTCCTCTTCTTCCTGTCCTGCCCCCACAGGGGTCATGTGGCGTTGAGATCTGTGCGCCACGTCTACCGCACCCTGACCAGCCATTGTTAACAGCATTTGTTCCAGGACGTGCAACAGAGGAATGACGTCGTTCATCCCATAGTCCTGCCAACTCACGAATAGCGTGGCCTCCTCAAAGGGCCTGAGCAAGCGGCAGGTGTCACGCATGAGCTGCCAATGGCTGACATCTAAGTTACACAGGGGAGTACCTTTATCCGCTTGTAACATCAGGAAATCTGTGATGGCCTTTCGCTGTTCGTAAAGGCGGTCTAACATATGTAGGGTTGAATTCCACCTTGTTGCAACGTCGCAAATCAGGCGATGCTGTGGAATTCCGTTCTGCCGCTGCAGCTCAAGGAGGGTGTGCTTTGCGGTGTAGGAATGGCTGAAATGCATGCAAAGTTTACGTGACATTTTAAGGATGTCTTGCAGTGGGATGGTGGATTTTAGGAACCGCTTGACAACCAGATTGAACACGTGAGCCATGCATGGCGCATGGCACAACCTTCCTTGACGCAGAGCAGACACCATGTTCTTTCCGTTGTCGGTCAACATGGTTCCGATTTTCAGTTTGCGCGGAGACAGCCATCTGTCGATTTCTCTGTTCATTACACTCAGAAGTTCCTCCCGTGTGACTACATTTGCCAAGGCATACCAGGTGCAGCACAGCGTGACACCGTTGCGCCCTGCACATGTGATATGCCGGTCGGGTAATGGGACTTGGCACGGGGGTGGCGGCTGAGGACACAGCGGAAGAAGAGGTGGTAGAGGCGGACATCTTTGCTGGACCAAGGACGTGCAAACGTGGAGGCAAAAGCGGCGTGACCTGTCCAAGTTGCTGGTGCGGCTGTGCCGGCACCACGTTCACCCAGTGGGCCGTAAATGACATGTACTGTCCCTGACCGTAGTTACAGCTCCACACGTCGGCGCTGCCGTGCACTTTGGCAGAGACCGACATGCTCAAAGACTGGCCCACCATCTCTTCTACATGTGAATGCAGGGCTGGCACTGCCTTTTTGGCGAAGAAATGCCGGCTTGGCACTCTCCACCGCGGCTCGGCACAAGCCATCATTTCTCGGAAAGGTGCTGAGTCCACCACTTGGAAAGGGAGGGACTGCAGCACCAGCAACTTGGACAGGAGGACGTTCAGCTTCTGCACCGTCGGGTGCGTGCTCGCAAACTGTTCTCTTGGAAACGGATTCCAAGAAAGACTGCTGACGGAATCCGTGAAGAGGAGTAGCAGGAGAAGGAGCATCTGAACGAGCGGAAGATGCCAACGAGCGACAACTCCCCTCAGCAGAGGTGTTGGAGCCTTGACTGGCTGATAGAGGGCGATTGACGTCGGGTGACGGAGCAAGTAACGGAGCGGGTGATGGAGCGGGGGCTGGGGCAGGCAGAACCGCCATATCTTTATCACGGTTTTCCCAGGCCACCGAATGGCGATGCTGCATATGCTGACGCAACGCTGTAGTCCCAACATTGGCCCCCTGGCCACGCTTGACTTTCTGGCCACATAGTCGACATACAGCTACGTTTACTTCCTCGGGCGGCTTGACGAAAAATTGCCACACCGCCGAGTAGGAAACTTTGCCCCCGCTACTCCTCACTGGCTGACTGCTACTTCCTCCGTGCACACCGGCACCACTACTGGCCGTGGTGGTAGGCTGCAGTGGAGCTGGTGCTCTACTCCGTGGCCGTTTGGCTCCACTGACACTGCTGCGACCCTGCTGCCTCCTGGGCAACCCACCGACTGTTTTGCTCGCTGCCAAGCTGCCACCCTCTTCTCCTGATGATGCAGAAGCAATAGCCTGATGACGACGAGGCTGCCAAGTGCGATCAGCCTCATCATCATCAATTAGGGTCTCCGCGTCACTACTAGCCCCCTCGGCTGCGTGTGGGTCAGGAGACAGACCTGTCTCTAGACCGGCTACCGAGCCACTCTCCTCGCCAGTACTTCTTCGCCTGGCTGCTGAAGAGGCGGATGTCTCCCCCCGTTCCTGACCGCCCTCTGTTAGCTCTTCCTCACTGTACAGTGGGGCTGAGCCCACAGCATGCGATACTTCGCTTGGTGAGGGAACACCAAAGGACAGGGGCAGGTAGAGGACACGTGATTTCAGTGGGCTTGCTCCCGGGCCATGCCAACTAACAGTTGTGTCTGACGTACCCACCGACCGTTGGCTGTAGGTGTCAGAGGTGACCTGGGAAGAGGAAGACGACCGAGTCAACCAATCGATGACGGCAGGGTTGTCGGTGGAGACACGACCGCTGGATGACACCGGGAGCACTGGCCTCTGGCTGCGACTAGTGCTGCCTCGACCCCTTCCTCTGCTGCCACGTCTGCTCGCTCCTGAAACATTGCCTCCTCTGCCACGCCTCTGCGTGTTGTCTGACATACTCTTCAATTCAATAAGCACCCCAAAAATAAAACCGGATTTAACTCTTTGAACGTACAATAGTGGTTGTGAAGCAGAAAGTCAGTTTATTGTACACAATCGGTCAATTGCAGCTTGCCGTTGGCTGGAAACTGTACGTTTGTGTCACTGGAATGCACTAATCACCCAAAAATATTACCGCCAGCCAGCGTGTAAATGGATTTAACTCTTTGAACGTACAATAGTGGTTGTGAAGCAGAAAGTCAGTTTATTTAGCACAATCGGCAAACTGCAGCACCAACTGTGCACGACAGCCACCAAAAAAAAAAAGGGTGTATGTCACTTTAAATTTTCGATTCTTTGATAGCTGTTTCCCTGAGTAACGATTCTGTGTCCCTAACTCTGTCTCTTAATACAGACAGGTCTGTCTCTCTTGAATGACCGGAGGCTAATGGAGAATTCTAAGATGGCCGCGATTTATAGCTCCACCATTACACAGTGCTGGCTGGCTGCTGATTGGCTAATGCGATCACATGTCATGATTCATGACTCATGAATGCATTATGGGTCAGCGCGCCTTGTCTGCGCGCCTTCCCAGAGATCCCCGCCCCATCTTCTCTCTCCATTTTCTCCTGTCGCCACACATGTCGCCGCCATTTTTGGGAAAATTCGATTCGTGCATCCGAAGTTTGCTAATCTTCGGATTCGTCGCGAATCGAATTTTTCCAAATCTTCGGAACAAATTCCACTTCGTCATGTTCGATTCGTTCATCTCTACTTACTACCACTAGGGTGATTGCCTTCCTAATCCACAAGCAACTTGCTGCTCCCAGACCTTGCCTGGTCATGCCACCTCAAGTGCATAAATCAAAAAGATGGACCAAACTTTAACAAGAAAGTCTTAATGCATTTCACACCCAAGGTGCTTACTTAAAATACTTTTTTGTTGTTTGATAGTTAGTGCCTTTTATTTGAAGAATAAATCTTCCATTTAGCAGTAAGCACCATGGACCCTTCATTTTGATTTATGCACAAAAGGATTTGAGGTTCAGATCAGTTAGCTTCTGTCTGACTATGCTGAATCTAGCTCTGGCCTTTTGGGTTTGCACCAAGATATGTGAGCATATGGAAACCATGGCACCATACCTTGGCAGACCTCACAAAGCTTACAAAGGTTGCATTGTTGATGGAGGAGTATGTCCACTTTGGCACACCAGGCAGTGGATAACATTGTACAATACAATGCACTCTTTCCACTGTGAATGCTTCTAAAAATGACATCATGACTAAATTCCCTCACAAGGAGACTCTTCGCATATTCTGAGGGCTTAATTCTCCCTGACAGGCCCAGGAACTGCAGGCTGTTTTTCTTCAAATTATAAATAATTGCGAGTGCACTAAAAGCTGCTACGCACAAAGGTAAACAATAAACCTCAAACAGACAAAATATGATAAAGAGCAGCGCTATAAATAAGTACAAAAAAAAATCACTGTATAAATAGTTCATATAATGACTGGTAACGTGAATGGGAATCCTGTATTCATCTAGAACTTGGTGCTTGTGCAGTCAAAAATTAGAAGAATGCGCACTCACCAGAGCGCATAATGAAATGCGCATTTGTGTGTAAATATCCTGAGGTCATCCAGGTCTGGACAGAAATGAAATGAAACTCCTTACTGTGTAGGCCTGGGTCCTGAAGCATCTGGTGTGTACTGGAAGGATACCAGAGGTCCCTTTAAGGGATGGACAGGTCAGCTCACCAAGGTGTATAGGGCTCCCTCTCTGGGTCCTGGGTATCTGCAAAGCAAATCCTCCCCAGGGGAGGTAAACAGAGAGAACTTCATAGTGTAGTAAAATTATTTTATTGGTGAAATCAGCATCCAGATAAAAGCAGGTATCCAGGTGAAATAGTAAGCATCTGTGTAACTTGGACTAACCGTGCTGGCATAAAGATGGCCGCCGGAGCTCCACGTTGCTCCGACGGCGTGACGTCATTGGCTCCTCCTACGTGTTTC
Organism: Staurois parvus; assembly: GCF_062004578.1. NCBI lineage: Eukaryota > Metazoa > Chordata > Amphibia > Anura > Ranidae > Staurois > Staurois parvus. The sequence continues at coordinate 1,821,238 of NW_028317826.1, forward strand.
GTGCAACACGCACGTCGTCGGGGGGGAACATCAATAACACCAAGTCGTGCGCCGTTGATTTATATAGGCAATGGTGCATGCGTATTCAGCAGGCCCCATTTTCCTGGAGATAGGTTGTAATGCGCACGCGCGTGTAAACATGCGCCATTTTTCCATGGATCATTGTAAATAGTCAATGGCGCATTCGTAGTCAGCAAGCGCCATTTTCCTAGGGACAGATTATAATGCGCAAGCGCATCTAAGAACCCAAAATGGCCGCTGAAGCACTTCCGGAAATGTCAGTGCGTCACTACGTCACGTGCCCAGGACGCGTTTCGTCACATTTGGACTTTTTCAACGGGGATACGGACGTGTCCCTGTTGAAAAAGTCCGGATGTGATGAAACGCGTCCGGGGCACGTGACGTAGTGACGCACTGACGTTTCCGGAAGTGCTTCAGTGGCCATTTTGGGTTCTAGTACACGTGGCTGTTCTTATCCCCAAGGATTTCTATTTACCACCATTGGAGGTGGCTCTGAGACTCTCCTTTTTCTATGTGGATTGTATTTCTCCCATTATGGATGCCGATTTCAGCCTTTTTCTATGTAAGTTGATAAAATAAAATTGAGGTTTTACTTGATCTTAATACTGACCCTGGTCTGTCTATGAGGTCTGTGGAAAAGTATCCAGAGAAGCTCATGGCATTTTGATGAAGCTCCATCCCACATATGGATTCAATGCTGGTTATGTTTACCTTAGGGTAATTATGCATTTTTACCTTACCGTGTGCAGTTGGTTCATTTTATTTAGTTTATGTTCACGATTGCTGTGGCACTTAATTTTTTGCATGTAACACGAATGGCACATACATGTTATCCTAAGATAATACACTATGTTTAGGTTTTGTTTTATTTGAGGTCTATGAGAGGTATCTGGAATCCATCATCGACCCCTTTGGAATCTAAGCTATTTGGATCTGCTCTGAGCATTGTTGTCACCTTTTCACATGTTGATGGACTAATGTTTGGACTATTTTTGGACTTTTTAGATACTATTATATTCATTCAAGTCTGCTGTAGTATTTGATTATTGCAGAATGTCCCGATAAAAATGCAGACTGAGAGGTATATCTCAATATAAATATAAAGATATAAATAAACTCTGTTGATGGGGACTAAGATGTGTGTCCCAATATCAATATAAAAAGAAATAAAATAATATATATATCCCATGGAAATATGTAATAGTCTCTATTGTCAATATTAGAGATGAGCGAATCGAAGTATCTGAAGTGGAATTCGAGTCGAATATCGGAAAAATTTCGATTCGTGCCGAATCCGAAAAATAGCCTAATTCGGACGCGCGAATCGAAATTTTTCAGAAAATGGCGGCTGACATGTGCGGCGACGGAGCGGGGATGTCTGGGAAGGCGCGCAGACAAGGCGCGCTGACCCATAATGCATTCCTCAACTACATGTGATCGCATCAGCCAATCAGCAGCCAGCCAGCCAGCACTGTGTAATGGTCGAGCTATAAATAGCGGCCATTTTGGAATTCTTCATTTGCCTGCAGTTATTGAACAGAGGCAGACCGCTCTGTACTAGGGACAGGGACAGAGTTAGGGCCACAGAAACGATAATTGGGGACAGAGAAAAGTTACTTAGGGACAGAGAACCATTACTCAGGGACACAGACTTGTTAATGAGGGCCACAGAATCGTTATTTAGGGACAAAGAAACGCTAGTTAGGGCCACAGAATTCATAATCAGGGACAGACAGAATTGTTACTCAGTGCCAGAGAATTGTTACTTAGGGCCACAGAAACGTTATTAGGGCCACAGAATTTTTACTCAGGGACAGACAGAATTGTTACTGAGTGCCAGAGAATTGTTACTCAGGGACAGACAGAATTGTTACTGAGTGCCAGAGAATTGTTACTTAGGGCCACAGAAACTTTAATTAGGGCCACAGAATTTTTACTCAGGGACAGACAGAATTGTTACTGAGTGCCAGAGAATTGTTACTCAGGGACAGACAGAATTGTTACTGAGTGCCAGAGAATTGTTACTCAGGGCCCCAGAAACTTTACTTAGGGCCACAGAATTTTTACTCAGGGACAGACAGAATTGTTACTGAGTGCCAGAGCATTGTTACTCAGGGACAGACAGAATTGTTACTGAGTGCCAGAGAATTGTTACTTAGGGCCACAGAAACTTTACTTAGGGCCACAGAATTGTTACTCGCACAGACACAGAATTGTTACTCGCACAGACACAGAATTGTTACTGAAGGCCACAGAACTGTTACTTAGGGCCACAGAATTGTTACTCGCACAGACACAGAATTGTTACTCGCACAGACACAGAACTGTTACTGAGGGCCACAGAACTGTTACTTAGGGCCACAGAATTGTTACTCGCACAGACACAGAATTGTTACTCAGGGCCACAGAACTGTTACTTAGGGACAAAGAAACGCTAGTTAGGGCCACAGAATTCATACTCAGGGACAGACAGAATTGTTACGGAGTGCCAGAGAATTGTTACTCAGGGCCACAGAAACTTTACTTAGGGCCACAGAATTTTTACTCAGGGACAGACAGAATTGTTACTGAGTGCCAGATAATTGTTACTTAGGGCCACAGAAACGTTATTAGGGCCACAGAATTGTTACTCAGGGACAGACAGAATTGTTACTGAGTGCCAGAGAATTGTTACTTAGGGCCACAGAAACTTTAGTTAGGGCCACAGAATTGTTACTCAGGGACAGACACAGAATTGTTACTGAGGGCCACAGAACTGTTACTTAGGGCCACAGAATTGTTACTCGCACAGACACAGAATTGTTACTGAGGACCACAGAACTGTTACTTAGGGCCACAGAATTGTTACTCGCACAGACACAGAATTGTTACACAGGGACACAGAACTGTTACTGAGGGCCACAGAACCGTTACTTAGGGCCACAGAATTGTTACTCGCACAGACACAGAATTGTTACTCGCACAGACACAGAATTGTTACTGAGGGCCACAGAACTGTTACTTGGGGCCACAGAAACGTTAATCAGGGACACAGAATTGTTACTTAGGGCCACAGAACTGTTACTTAGGGCCACAGAATTGTTACTCGCACAGACAGAATTGTTACTCGCACAGACACAGAATTGTTACTCGCACAGACACAGAATTGTTACTCAGGGCCACAGAACTGTTACTGAGGGCCACAGAACTGTTACTTAGGGCCACAGAATTGTTACTCGCACAGACACAGAATTCTTACTCGCACAGACACAGAACTGTTACTGAGGGCCACAGAACTGTTACTGAGGGCCACAGAACTGTTACTGAGGGCCACAGAACTGTTACTGAGGGCCACAGAACTGTTACTGAGGGCCACAGAACTGTTACTGAGGGCCACAGAACTGTTACTGAGGGCCACAGAACTGTTACTGAGGGCCACAGAACTGTTACTGAGGGCCACAGAACTGTTACTGAGGGCCACAGAACTGTTACTGAGGGCCACAGAACTGTTACTGAGGGCCACAGAACTGTTACTGAGGGCCACAGAACTGTTACTGAGGGCCACAGAACTGTTACTGAGGGCCACAGAACTGTTACTGAGGGCCACAGAACTGTTACTGAGGGCCACAGAACTGTTACTGAGGGCCACAGAACTGTTACTGAGGGCCACAGAACTGTTACTGAGGGCCACAGAATTGTTTCTCGCACAGACACAGAATTGTTACTGAGGGCCACAGAACTGTTACTGGGGGCCACAGAAACGTTAATCAGGGACACAGAATTGTTACTGAGGGCCACAGAACTGTTACTTAGGGCCACAGAATTGTTACTCGCACAGACACAGAATTGTTACTCAGGGACACAGAATTGTTACTCAGGGACACATAATCGTTTAATTAAAGAGTATGTCAGACAACATGCAGAGGAGTGGCAGAGGAGGCAATGTTTTAGGAGCGAGCAGACGTGGCAGCAGAGGAAGGGGTCGAGGCAGCACTATTCGCAGCCAGAGGCCAGTGCTCCCGGTGTCATCCAGCGGTCGTGTCTCCACCGACAACCCTGCCGTCGTCGATTGGTTGGCTCGGTCGTCTTCCTCTTCCCAGGTCACCTCTGACACCTACAGCCAACGGTCGGTGGGTACGTCAGACACAACCGTTAGTTGGCATGGCCCGGGACCAAGCCCACTGAAATCACGTGTCCTCTACCTGCCCCTGTCCTTTGGTGTTCCCTCACCAAGCGAAGTATCGCATGCTGTGGGCTCAGCCCCACTGTACAGTGAGGAAGAGCTAACAGAGGGCGGTCAGGAACGGGGGGAGACATCCGCCTTTTCAGCAGCCAGGCGAAGAAGTAGTGGCGAGGAGAGTGGCTCGGTAGCCGGTCTAGAGACAGGTCTGTCTCCTGACCCAGACGCAGCCGAGGGGGCTAGTAGTGAGGCGGAGACCCTACTTGATGATGAGGAGGTTGATCGCACTTGGCAGCCTCGTCGTCATCAGGCAATTTCTTCCGCATCATCAGGAGAAGAGGGTGGCAGCTTGGCAGCGAGCAAAACAGTCGGTGGGTTGCCCAGGAGACAGCAGCAGGGTCGCAGCAGTGTCAGTGGAGCCAAACGGCCACGGAGTAGAGCACCAGCTCCACTGCAGCCTACCACCACGGCCAGTAGTGGTGCCGGTGTGCACGGAGGAAGCAGCAGTCAGCCAGTGAGGAGTATCGGGGGCAAAGTTTCCTACTCGGCGGTGTGGCAATTTTTCGTCAAGCCGCCTGAGGAAGTAAACGTAGCCGTATGTCGACTATGTGGCCAGAAAGTCAAGCGTGGCCAGGGGGCCCATGTTGGGACTACAGCGTTGCTGCAGCATATGCAGCGTCGCCATTTGGTGGCCTGGGAAAACCGTGATAAAGATACGGCGGTTCTGCCCGCCCCAGCCCCCGCTCCATCACCCGCTCCGTTACTTGCTCCGTCACCCGACGTCAATCGCCCTCCATCAGCCAGTCAAGGCTCCAACACCTCTGCTGAGGGGAGTTGTCGCTCGTTGGCATCTTCCGCTCGTTCAGATGCTCCTTCTCCTGCTACTCCTCTTCACGGATTCCGTCAGCAGTCTTTCTTGGAATCCGTTTCCAAGAGACAACAGTTTGCGAGCACGCACCCGACGGTGCAAAAGCTGCACGTCCTCCTGTCCAAGTTGCTGGTGCTGCAGTCCCTCCCTTTCCAAGTGGTGGACTCAGCACCTTTCCGAGAAATGATGGCTTGTGCCGCGCCGCGGTGGAGAGTGCCAAGCCGTCATTTCTTCGCCAAAAAGGCAGTGCCAGCCCTGCATTCACATGTAGAAGACATGGTGGGCCAGTCTTTGAGCATGTCGGTCTCTGCCAAAGTGCACGGCAGCGCCGACGTGTGGAGCTGTAACTATGGTCAGGGACAGTACATGTCATTTACGGCCCACTGGGTGAACGTGGTGCCGTCACAGCCGCACCAGCAACTTGGACAGGTCACGCCGCTTTTGCCTCCACGTTTGCACGTCCTTGGTCCGGCAAAGATGTCCGCCTCTACCACCTCTTCTTCCGCCGTGTCCTCAGCCGCCACCCCCGTGCCAAGTCCCATTACCCGACCGGCATATCACATGTGCAGGGCGCAACGGTGTCACGCTGTTCTGCACCTGGTATGCCTTGGCGAACGTAGTCACACAGGGGAGGAACTTCTGAGTGTAATGAACAGAGAAATCGACAGATGGCTGTCTCCGCGCAAACTGAAAATCGGAACCATGTTGACCGACAACGGAAAGAACATGGTGTCTGCTCTGCGTCAAGGAAGGTTGTGCCATGCGCCATGCATGGCTCACGTGTTCAATCTGGTTGTCAAGCGGTTCTTAAAATCCACCATCCCACTGCAAGACATCCTTAAAATGTCACGTAAACTTTGCATGCATTTCAGCCATTCCTACACCGCAAAGCACACCCTCCTTGAGCTGCAGCGGCAGAACGGAATTCCACAGCATCGCCTGATCTGCGACGTTGCAACAAGGTGGAATTCAACCCTACACATGTTAGACCGCCTTTACGAACAGCGAAAGGCCATCACCGATTTCCTGATGTTACAAGCGGATAAAGGTACTCCCCTGTGTAACTTCGATGTCAGCCATTGGCAGCTCATGCGTGACACCTGCCGCTTGCTCAGGCCCTTTGAGGAGGCCACGCTATTCGTGAGTCGGCAGGACTATGGGATGAACGACGTCATTCCTCTGTTGCACGTCCTTGAACAAATGCTGTTAACAATGGCTGGTCAGGGTGCGGTAGACGTGGCGCACAGATCTCAACGCCACATGACCCCTGTGGGGGCAGGACAGGAAGAAGAGGAGGAGGTAGAGGAGGACATTGGTGCTCAGGAATTATTGAGTGAAATGGGTGGTTTTTCCACTCAGCGGACAGGAGTGGAGGAGCAGGAGCATCTGGTAGAGGAGGAGGAGGAGGAGACAGAGGACCCAGACGCACCGTGGCAGTATGCTGTGGAGATGGAGGCAGGGAGTCCCTCGCATTCCTTGGCACAAATGGCCCATAGCATGCTCGGTTGCTTGCGTAGCGACAGCCGAATAATAACCATCAGACAGAGGGATGACTTTTGGCTGTCCACCTTGTTGGACCCTCGCTACCGTTCCAAAATGGTGGCCTTTTTCACACCTGCTGAGAGGGAGGCCAAAATAACGTACTATAAAAACCACCTATGTAGTCAGTTGGTCTCTGCCTTTGTGCGCCAACGTCCATCCTCAGACACTGTGGGCCCTGTGCGCTCGCGTTCCGCTGCCATGGCAGCAGGGGAGGGGTGGGGTGGTAGGAGCAGTGGCAGCTCCACCAGCAGCGGCTGCCTCAGTCTGCAGTCGATGATGAGTAGCTTTCTTCACCAGCGCAGTGAGGAAACTACTAACCAGCCGCAGCAGCAGCAGCAGCATCAGGTGGACCTGGAGCAGGACCTCAAACAAAAGGCTTGGGCCTACTTGGACAGCACCCTGCCAACCGAGGTAGACAATCCCCTTGACTACTGGGCAACGAAACTTGACCTTTGGCCCCAACTAGCTGAATTTGCCCTTGAAAGGCTGTCATGCCCGGCCAGTAGCGTGGCATCGGAGCGCGTGTTTAGTGCGGCAGGAGGTATTGTAACTCCGCGGAGGACACGACTGTCCACCCAAAGTGTGGAGAGACTCACGTTTGTGAAAATGAATCAGGCGTGGATTAGTCTGGATTTCAAACCACCAGTTCCTGACACAACTGACTAAATCCGCCATGAATCATGCCTCAAACATGTGCCACTTTCAGGTCTCCTCACACACTGCTGGTGTGTAGAATTTTTTGACATAGGGTGTTGGCAGATTACGGGCCTCCCATTGCTGCTGCCAGGCCCCTAATCTGCCATGGGCCCCTATATACCGCCTCCTCATGCTGCTGCCAGGTCCAGAGTCTCTCATGGGTCCCTGTACGGCCTCCCATTGCTGCTCTCTCCATCGCCACACTCTGCCATGTGCCACTTTCAGGTCTCCTCACACACTGCTGGTGTGTAGAATTTTTTGACATAGGGTGCTGGCAGATTACGGGCCTCCCATTGCTGCTGCCAGGCCCCTAATCTGCCATAGGCCCCTATATACCGCCTCCTCATGCTGCTGCCAGGTCCACAGTGTCTCATGCCATGTGCCACTTTCAGGTCTCCTCACACTGCTGGTGTGTTGAATTTTTTGACATAGGGTGCTGGCAGATTACGGGCCTCCTATAGCTGCTGCCAGGCCCCTAATCTGCCATAGGCCCCTATATACCGCCTCCTCATGCTGCTGCCAGGTCCAGAGTCTCTCATGGGTCCCTGTACGGCCTCCCATTGCTGGTGTCTCCATCGCCACACTCTGCCATGTGCCACTTTCAGGTCTCCTCACACACTGCTGGTGTGTAGAATTTTTTGACATAGGGTGCTGGCAGATTACGGGCCTCCCATAGCTGCTGCCAGGCCCCTAATCTGCCATAGGCCCCTATATACCGCCTCCTCATGCTGCTGCCAGGTCCAGAGTCTGTCATGGGTCCCTGTACGGCCTCCCATTGCTGCTGTCTCCATCGCCACACTCTGCCATGTGCCACTTTCAGGTCTCCTCACACACTGCTGGTGTGTTGAATTTTTTGACATAGGGTGCTGGCAGATTACGGGCCTCCCATAGCTGCTGCCAGGCCCCTAATCTGCCATGGGCCCCTATATACCGCCTCCTCATGCTGCTGCCAGGTCCACAGTGTCTCATGCCATGTGCCACTTTCAGGTCTCCTCACACTGCTGGTGTGTTGAATTTTTTGACATAGGGTGCTGGCAGATTATGGGCCTCCTATAGCTGCTGCCAGGCCCCTAATCTGCCATAGGCCCCTATATACCGCCTCCTCATGCTGCTGCCAGGTCCAGAGTCTGTCATGGGTCCCTGTACGGCCTCCCATTGCTGCTGTCTCCATCGCCACACTCTGCCATGTGCCACTTTCAGGTCTCCTCACACACTGCTGGTGTGTAGAATTTTTTGACATAGGGTGCTGGCAGATTACGGGCCTCCCATAGCTGCTGCCAGGCCCCTAATCTGCCATAGGCCCCTATATACCGCCTCCTCATGCTGCTGCCAGGTCCAGAGTCTCTCATGGTTCCCTGTACGGCCTCCCATTGCTGCTGTCTCCATCGCCACACTCTGCCATGTGCCACTTTCAGGTCTCCTCACACTGCTGGTGTGTAGAATTTTTTGACATAGGGTGCTGGCAGATTACGGGCCTCCCATTGCTGCTGCCAGGCCCCTAATCTGCCATGGGCCCCTATACCGCCTCCTCATGCTGCTGCCAAGTCCAGAGTGTGTCATGGGTCCCTGTACGGCCTCCCATTGCTGCTGTCTCCATAGCCACACTCTGCCATGTGCCACTTTCAGGTCTCCTCACACTGCTGGTGTGTTGAATTTTTTGACATAGGGTGCTGGCAGATTACGGGCCTCCCATTGCTGCTGCCAGGCACGTAATCTGCCATGGGCCCCCGTACCGACTCCTCATGCTGTGACGTTGCAACAAGGTGGAATTCAACCCTACATATGTTAGACCGCCTTTACGAACAGCGAAAGGCCATCACCGATTTCCTGATGTTAAAAGCGGATAAAGGTACTCCCTGTGTAACTTAGATGTCAGCCATTGGCAGCTCATGCGTGACACCTGCGCTTGCTCAGGCCCTTTGAGGAGGCCACGCTATTCGTGAGTCGGCAGGACTATGGGATGAACGACGTCATTCCTCTGTTGCACGTCCTGGAACAAATGCTGTTAACAATGGCTGGTCAGGGTGCGGTAGACGTGGCGCACAGATCTCAACGCCACATGACCCCTGTGGGGGCAGGACAGGAAGAAGAGGAGGAGGTAGAGGAGGACATTGGTGCTCAGGAATTATTGAGTGAAATGGGTGGTTTTTCCACTCAGCGGACAGGAGTGGAGGAGCAGGAGCATCTGGTAGAGGAGGAGGAGGAGGAGACAGAGGACCCAGACGCACCGTGGCAGTATGCTGTGGAGATGGAGGCAGGGAGTCCCTCGCATTCCTTGGCACAAATGGCCCATAGCATGCTCGCTTGCTTGCGTAGCGACAGCCGAATAATAACCATCAGACAGAGGGATGACTTTTGGCTGTCCACCTTGTTGGACCCTCGCTACCGTTCAAAAATGGTGGCCTTTTTCACACCTGCTGAGAGGGAGGCCAAAATAACGTACTATAAAAACCACCTATGTAGTCAGCTGGTCTCTGCCTGTCTGCGCCAACGTCCATCCTCAGACACTGTGGGCCCTGTGCGCTCGCGTTCCGCTGCCATGGCAGCAGGGGAGGGGTGGGGTGGTAGGAGCAGTGGCAGCTCCACCAGCAGCGGCTGCCTCAGTCTGCAGTCGATGATGAGTAGCTTTCTTCACCAGCGCAGTGAGGAAACTACTAACCAGCCGCAGCAGCAGCAGCAGCAGCATCAGGTGGACCTGGAGCAGGACCTCAAACAACAGGCTTAGGCCTACTTGGACAGCACCCTGCCAACCGAGGTAGACAATCCCCTTGACTACTGGGCAACGAAACTTGACCTTTGGCCCCAACTAGCTGAATTTGCCCTTGAAAGGCTGTCATGCCCGGCCAGTAGCGTGGCATCGGAGCGCGTGTTTAGTGCGGCAGGAGGTATTGCAACTCCGCGGAGGACACGACTGTCCACCCAAAGTGTGGAGAGACTGACGTTTGTGAAAATGAATCAGGCGTGGATTAGTCTGGATTTCAAACCACCAGTTCCTGACACAACTGACTAAATCCGCCATGAATCATGCCCCAAACATGTGCCACTTTCAGGTCTCCTCACACTGCTGGTGTGTTCCATTTTTTGTCATAGGGTGCTGGCAGATTACGGGCCTCCCATAGCTGCTGCCAGGCCCCTAATCTGCCATGGGCCCCTATACCGCCTCCTCATGCTGCTGCCAAGTCCAGAGTCTCTCATGGGTCCCTGTACGGCCTCCCATTGCTGCTGTCTCCATCGCCACACTCTGCCATGTGCCACTTTCAGGTCTCCTCACACTGCTGGTGGGTTCCATTTTTTGTCATAGGGTGCTGGCAGATTACGGGCCTCCCATAGCTGCTGCCAGGCCCCTAATCTGCCATGGGCCCCCGTACCGACTCCTCATGCTGCTGCCAGGCCCGTAATCTGTCATGGGCCCCTGTTGTCGCTTGTTGGCATATTCCGCTCGTTCAGATGCTCCTTCTCCTGCTACTCCTCTTCATAGATTCCGTCAGCAGTCTTTCTTGGAATCCGTTTCCAAGAGACAACAGTTTGCGAGCACGCACCAGACGGTGCAGAAACTGAACGTCCTCCTGTCCAAGTTGCTGCTGCCAGGCTCGTAATCTGTCATGCGCCCCTGTACCGCCTCCTCATGCTGCTGCCAGGTCCAGAGTGTGTCATGGGCCCCCGTACCGACTCCAAATGCTGCTGCCAGGCCCGTAATCTGTCATGGGCCCCTGTACCGCCTCCCCATGCTGCTGCCAGGTCCAGATTGTGTCATGGGTCCCTGTACGGCCTCCCATTGCTGCTGCCAGGCCTGTAATCTGCCATGGGCCCCCGTACCGACTCCTCATGCTGCTGCCAGGCCCGTAATCTGCCATGGGCCCCTGTACCGCCTCCTCATGCTGCTGCCAGGTCCAGAGTGTGTCATGGGTCCCTGTACGGCCTCCCATTGCTGCTGTCTCTATCGCCACACTCTGCCATGTGCCACTTTCAGGTCTCCTCACACTGCTGGTGGTTTCCATTTTTGTCATAGGGTGCTGTATGGCCTCCCATTGCTGCTGCCTCCACCGCCACACTGTGGCTCCACACTCTGGTTTTGGCCCCGTGACTGGCCAAATGAGTGAAGTGTGCGGTGATTCTAAGATCGACGGCACTCATCTGCATGTCATACTGCCTGACAGTATTATTTCTCTTCCCCAGCAGACTCCAAGGGCATTTAAATTAAAGGTACAGTGTTCAGCACTAATATTAAGTCTCTCTGAAGCCTAGAAACAGCCTTTTTTAAGTTAAATTCACAGCGAATATATTCGACTCGAATCGAAATTTTTCCACGAATTCGCCGAATCAGTCGAATCGAATTTTTGAATACTTCGCTCATCTCTAGTCAATATCACAGCAATCTCATAATGACATGATCAGATATCCTTACTAAAAGGGGGGATAGTGCCCCTATAAATCCTGACAATAATACACATAAAATACATCAAATATAACCATATAGATAAAATGAGCCAATGTATAGTTAAAATTCCATATAATAAAAGTTATATAAATAAAATGAACTAATAAATAGTCAGAATCTCATAAATAAGTGTATGAACAATTAAGCAACAATAAAAAGTTAAATATGTAATGGTAAAACATTAGCTGTTGTTGATGAAACAATTTATATCAATGTCAATGTTGAGACCATAGGGGTGCAGGGTTCGCAGTTAGTACACCCACCGGGTCTCAAGTTGAGAAACAGCACGTAGTTTATTGGTACCTCTCCAATGGGAGCGAACCATATCTACCCCTATAAATTTTAATGTTGTGGGGTCTTTATTATGTTTCAAGCTGTAATGGTTGGACAGTGAGTGTTACCTATAACCCTTTTTAATGTTACCGATATGCTCCCTAAGTCTATCACGTAAGCGCCTGGTGGTGCGTCCTACATACTGGAGCTTACAAGGGCACTCTAACAGGTAGACAATATATTTACATGGTTTTTCTTCAGCCTGTCATTTATATCATTCTTATTGCTGTACAGAAATGAGATTAGAGAGTATCTGCAGAGCCTGGAGTTGAAGTTTCAATTCATAAATTTGGCAAAAGTCTTGGCGGCTAAGCTACATGTCAATTTTTGCCTCACCAATTTTTAGGTCAGAGTTTACTGAAGTCGCTATAGCCTCATGTAGCTTCAGTATATTCTGTCTCTGAGTTGCCCATGTGCCATCGAGAAGTAGCGGCATCTTCAGTGGTGGAACCATAACATCTGCTTAGCTAACTGCTTGTGTATTTAGTATCATGACCCAGCTGCCAAAACACCTATGTACAGTAGCTCTAGACATACACAGCAGCCTTTCCTTCTTCAATTTTACAGAAGGTCATTGTGATACCACATGCCAGAGTTCCAGTTGTAAATGTCCAGCCTCTGCTCATGGCAGCCCCCTGGAAACCATGTGGCATGGAGACTGATAAGGATTCATGACTGGTGAATCTGTTGATCCAATTGGTAAAAAGTAAGAGGCACAGACTTTAGTTAGCTATTTCTATTTACAATGCCTTAACATGTTCTTTTCACTTCTTTATGGCATAATTCAGATACAGGAATTTCTAGAATAACTATAATAATATATAAATGGAACATTTTTTGGAAATGCACATTAATGCATTCAGAACATAAACTCCAGTTTTCCTGCGATTACAATAATTTTACATCTGACATTTGTTTTCTTTAAATGATCTATTTACATCTGGGTTGGCTAGATCCATGCAGAATCAATCTCTCAATTGTCTTCTTTAAGCTTTGCATGACGGGAAAATTGCATTCATCTTTTTGTGGTAATGACTATGAATCTGGGTGAGCTTCCTCAATGGCTTTTCTGTATCAAAGATGAAAAAAAGGTTACTTGAGACAAAATAAGTCAATTGTTCTTTATGTAAACTTTTCCAAACTCACGGCTGGTGATGACACTGCGGACTACACAGAAACCACAGGAATCCAAACCATCGATGGTTTTCTACTTGCTCTGATTTAGAAAACACTATACAGTTTGTACTTGGTGCAGGCACAAAATAGATTACTGTTGATAGAGTATTTAAACATATTATTCACAGGTCAATGCTTGATACCAGAAAAATTAGTTTTTTGCTGTTGACAAGAACTTCAAATATTACCGCAAAAACAAATATACAATCATGGCCAAAAATATTGGCACCCCTGCATATCAGTCAGATAATGCACCACTTCACCAGAAAATTGTTGTAATTACACATGTTTAGGCATTCTCATGTTTATTTCTTTTGTTTATATTGGTATGACACAAAAAAAGTGGAGAAGCTAAAAGCCAGATCTGACACATTCCTCGTAAAACTCCAAAAATGGACTGGACAAAATTATTGGCACCTTCTCAGAATTGTAAGAATGTTTTGCATCCCAAGTTTGTGGTGCTCCTGTAATCTGTAATAAAACTCAATGCATCAATTAACAGGTGCTGACAATATAGAAATCACACAGGCAACCAGTTAGAATGGTGAAAAAAGTACTCAACCTTTCTGTTGTTTGTCTCTGTGTGCCATGTGGAGCATGGACAAGAGGAAGAGAAGCAAATAAATGTCTGAGGATTTGTGAACAAAAATTGTGGAAAAGCATGGACAGTCTCAAGGTCACAAGGCCATCTCCAGAGATCTTAATGTTCCTGTGTCCACTGTGTGCAACATTGCCAAGAAGTTTACAGCCCATGGCACTGTAGCTAATCTCCCTGGATGTGGGCGAAGGAGAAAAATTGATCAAAGATTGCAAACAAGGATTGTACGAATGGTGACTAGAGAACCTTGATCAACTTCCAGACAAATTCAAGCTGATCTGACTGTGTCAGCTAGCACTATATGTCACCATCTGTAATGAAAAAGGAACACTATGGTAGGAAACTCAGGACCCCACTGCTGACACAGAAATATAAAAAAGCCAGATTGGAGTTTGCCAAAACTTACCTGAGGAAGCCAAAATCCTTTTGGGAGAATGTGCTGTGGACAGGTGAAACAAAATTACAGCTTTTTGGTAAAGCCCATCATTCTACTTTTCAGAAAAAGCAATGAAGCCTTTAAAGAAAAGAATACAGTCAAACATGGTGGAGGTTCACTGATGTTTTGGGGTTGCTTTGCTACATAAGGCATTGGATGCCTTGACTGTGTGCATGGCATTATGAAATCTGAAGACTACCAAGAATTCTGGGGTGCAATGTAGGGCCCAGTGTCAGAAATTTGGGTCTCCATCAGAGGTCATGGGTCTTACAGCAAGACAATGACCCAAAGCATGCATTATAAAGCATGCCAAAAAGCACCCATGATCAGCAGACTTTCAGTAAGCTTTCTGCCCGTTCCTCCCATACAGGCAGGCAGTTACTGAATTACAGAAAGCCTCAATGAATTAAGGGAACTCTCACCAGTGCCCTTGCAGTTCATTGAGAACTACAAGCCATCAGCTGCAATGGCTGAAGGTACTTGTAGTCTGTTCATTCACAGGAAACCTGTGAATGAATGAATGATACTGCTGTGTGGGTGGAGTCCTGCACAGCTGTGCTGTTTTTAGATGGTGATAGCGGATGTGGGGAGGTCTGTCACAGAGAGGGTAGTGCTGGCAGTGGGAGGCAGGAGAATAGGAGCGTTACAACACCAATATTTAGGGTGCAACATGTATTAAGCAGCTAACTGCAACACAGAAATGTTCCTTTTCGAGGAACTTTCACTGACTGCAAAAATGGTAATTTTGCAGTCAAAACAATTTGGCTGAAATCACGCCTCTCCATCCCTATTCTTCACATACTGTATAACAACATTTTAATTGTTTTTACATAACCCTATCTCCGAACTCTACTTGCCTAAAGCTCATGCAATTTTTTTTTTCTCTTATAGAACACGAAATAAAGAAGACTTTTTTTTTTAGATATACTATACTTATCAAAAAGATCAGCTTTTGTGTTCATATTTTATGTGCCTTGCTTTTTTTTTACAGTTCATAATTCTATCTGTACATAGGGGCAGACACAGCATGCTCTGCTTCTGCTGATCTTCCTATCATACCGATAGTGTGCTTGATCAGACCCTGCAGTCTCTAATGATTTGAAGCATCCACAATGCTCCTGGTACTCCTATCATCTTTGCATAGGCAGTAAATGACATGAAGATGAGCCAGAAGAGTTTTTTGTTCATGCAAGAAAATTGTTCAGGTGATGCTGATGAGTATGTCTTTAGTCAATATGTGATTTTTAAGGACAGGTACATTTGACCAGACTTTATTTCTTCAGGCCCATTGACTCTTTAGATTACATTAGTGACTGCCAATGAAAAATTGGACTGGGGTCCATTTATAGAAGGATAGAACTTAGGGTCAGCAGGATGAGAAGTACATTTTTTCATTTGTTATTTTTCCTTGTCCATTTGTTATTTATCCTTTTCTGTCAAGGAAAAATAACACATAGAAAAATGCAGAGGAAATATTTTGTTAAAAAAATAAATAAAAAGTTAAACCACCTCAGTACCTGGACTCCATATTTAAGAAAGGTTTGGGCCCCAAAAATAAAAGCAAGCTGTAACTTATACAGAAAGAAGATATTGTTTGCTAGTAGATAAAATATATGAAGGACTTCTACACAATTAATAAATAATAAATACATTGTTTTCACCTTTTTTAAAATCTTTTGTTGCACCTTAGATCTGCTGAACTCCAATAGGGTGACAATTTATTAAATTTGCCTTTACTAACTGTTTCAGTGCCTGTTTTCATTGAAATAATACTACAACTGATTACCCGGGATTACTTTCAGTGTTTTTTCTGTGATATGGAAAGTGCTGCAATTTCTTCTTCTTCCTTAAGGACAATATTTGAAGACAGGTTAATATACAAAAATGTAAAATAAGGTCATATGAAGAATTATACAGCACCTATGAATGTCTGGCTATTGTTGGAGAAATTATAAGGCAGCATTCTAGATAGCATGTGATAAAGATTGAAGAAACAATTCCAAAGAATAATTTTGATACCAATCCAGGAACGGAAGAAGGAACGGAAGAAGCAAACGGTTGTGGATACCTGGCCATCAAAATCACACCTGCTAAATAGCCAAAAGTATTTGAGCACTCTTCTGATTATTATTTGTTTCAGTTGTTTCTATTGAAATGTACTGGTAATGCTATGGCAAAGACATTGTAGACAATTGTTAACTATCAACCCACCTAAGCCAGGTGTTATTTATTTATGAAGTGATGGTTGTGTGAGTGTAAGAGGTTGGTTGGGTTAGTTTGGCTGATATGTGGGGTGGACTATGCTTTTATGGTATGTTCTTCCTTGTTGCTGTGGGGGGGATTTTTTGTGGGTCATTGCGTATATTATTGTGAACGTTTGTGACTTAGGGCTTGTTGGGTTCTGGTGTTTGGTTGTGTGTGGCATGGATGTCTATGTAAGGGGGTGCATAGGGGGATTGGTCATGTGTGGCAGCACAGTGGCTAAATGGTTAGCACTTCCACCTGGCAGTATTAGGGTCGTTGGTTCGAATCCCAGCCACGGCAACTCCTGCCTGGAGTTTGCATGTTCTCCCTGTGCCTGCGTGGGTTTCCTCCGAGTACTCCAGTTTCCTCCCACACTCCAAAGACATGCTGGTAGGTTAATTGGATCCTGTCTAAATTGGCCCTTGTATATGAATGTGAGTTAGGGACCTTAGATTGTACGCCCCTTGAGGGTTAGGGACTGATGGGAATGTACAATATATATGTAAACCGCTGCGTAAATTGACAGCGCTATATAAGTACCTGAAATAAATAAATAAATAATGTGTGGGTTGTTGGTGGAGTGTTTTCTTGGATTTAAGAAAGTTGTGGTGTTATGTGTGTGTACATTTGTTTTTTTGAGGGGATGAGGCAGGAGTGTAGTATGAATGACAGTTGTTGTGGTGTGCTGGGGGTCCACCATGGGTGGGGGGAGTAGCTGTTTTTCAGTTGGCTTATTGTTCCTGTTTTTGTTTTTGCTCTTGTTTGAGTGGAGGTAGTGATGCAGTTATTGTTATTTATTTATTTTCTTTGCAGCTGTATTAGATGTTGGCAGGGTGTGGCCCCTGTCTCCTCCCTGGATGGTCCAGTGCTTCTCACCCCATCCTCTGACCGAGTTGCTTTTGGGGTTGGGTGGACACATTTTTGCCAGTGGCAACCTGGTGGTGCCTTGGGGTGCCTTGCATGTCTAATAGGAATATAAAATTGTGGTGAGCCAGTTTGTAGACATTTGTGTTATAATATAACAGCTTTGCAAAAATATCACGGTACCATTGATGTTTTCAATTTTCTATATTCTTCTGCATTATCCATGAGAAAGCAGCAAAATGCATTTGACTCAGAACACTGGAAAATGTGCAAGCATTATTATGGACTCTGTGTAGATTTATTTAGTACTTTATAGTGTGGTTTTATATGTGAAATTGCAGAAACAGCAAAAAAAAATACACGTGACATGATTTTAATCTGGATATTTTGATTAATAAAATTCATCTGTTTTTTTTATCTTAATTGTGTTTCGATTTGCCTTAGTATGTAGCCTTAAAAGTCCCTTGCCCGGAATCACTTCTGGTTCCTTAAGATAGTCTGAGTTTCCAACCTTTTGGAAACAGTCCCTTAAGATGTGGTTTGTTAAGTCTGGTGTCAAGGAACTGGAGTGGCTTGCAAGCCCTGACCTTCACACTTTTGGACACCTTTGGAACGGATTGGAATGCCAATTATGGGCCAGGTTGTGGGCTGGGTGCAGCATGGTTCAGCGCCAGTAATAACACTGAGGCCCATATGAGAAACAAATGTATTGAAGAACTTGCAAAGCAGACACAACAGCCCAGCGAGAACACCCTTCCAGGAACTCACAGAGAATGCAGCGGAGAGCAGCGGTAGTAGGCCTGAGCTGAAGATAGCTCCCTGGTGAGGGAGGTGAAGTGGCCGGTCCGACCCAAGCAGGGTATAATGGAAGTATGCTTTCCCTACTCCCCTGGAATCTCTACCTACTGCTAGCGCTGTCCCTGACAGATGGGTTACTTCTCACCACACAAGCCACTTCGCAAATGTCCACCAAAACCTGGGGGGGAGGGAATTAAAAAGGCTCTTGACCCAAAATGGCCTCCAGGGTCACCTGGATGCAGTGTAGCCAACTGGAACTCTTCTTCAGGGGACTGAAGAAACCATAGAGAAACCCAGTTTCTTGTACGTTCCTCTCCAGCTGCAGTACCGCTCCAGTCAAGTGTCACCTACAGTGCAGAAAGCACACTGCACCTGCCTACAAGGCCTTCTCATCCAACATTAGCACCTGACGTCTTTTAGCTAAACAGATAAGGCTGTTATAGCTGTAAGGGGGATGCAAAGAAATCTTCATATTATTCCCCATGAATTGGGAATGTGATATCAAACAAGCTCATATAGGTGTGACAGTCAAGGTGCCCAAAAACCTTTGACTATATAGTGAAGGAATCAGATGGCAGAAATTAATATTGATACAGAATGCAAGAAGGCGAAAATCAGGAATAATGGAACATACAAAAAAGTGATGATATAATCTTAGGTATAAAGCAGAATATTGTACGTTAAACACTACTAAGACAAAGAAATGGCTGCACAGGAAAAAGAAATATAGGTACACCATGTCCAATATAATGGATTGAACAGACTAGCGGAAGTTCTTTTTTAACTCTTGCCTCAATGGAATTATAGGGTAGGAGCGAGCAATAAATTTGATTATTTTGAAAAACATAAAAAAACAAGCTTTGACACACAATAAAACAAACAATGATTGCAGGAGCGAAAATGATAGTGTGTAAATTGAAATATGTCTCAATTCACTTCCGACTTTTTAGCTGCCAGCTTATTCTAGACATTTTAAAAGAGACTTAGTCTTGCCAAGTTCACTATTTCCTGCCTGATAAAACATCAGACGATATATGAGTGCTTATACAAATATAAGACAAGCTGGCAAGGGAAATATATACAGTGCAATCTCACACACAACACCCCACATAAGAAAGAGCATAATACTAGTCTGAAATCTGAGGACATTAGAAGTCATGGAGAAGGTCGCATGAAAAGGCACATAGATATTAACGAGTAGGAGGGGGGAGGTGGGAGAGGAACATAGGAAAACTGTGACTGAAAGATGAGAGAAAGGCAAAAAGAAGAGTGAGAGAAAGAAAAATAGAGAGAGGAATAGAAAGGGGAATAGACATAGAGATAAAAGTATTAGGAAAGAAAGAAAGAAAAGTAAAGAAAAAAACATGAAAGAGTTGGGGGGGGGGGGGCTCATTCCTGGGACAGGTCTATCCAGCTCCCAGGGTAGGGATGCAGAACTTAAAAATATAGAGACTCAGTGAGCGCTTAATAAAAAAGCAGCTATTGAACTAAAAGGAATACCTTATGCCTTGAAGACATAAATAAGATAATTGTGCAGTGCTAAGAAGTATCGAAAAGTATATCATAAATAAATCAATACATCATAAATAAATCCAGAGGGTGTCCAATTAATAATTCATATGTGCGTTAAAGAGATTGCTCTGATAATGTGAAAGTTCAAATGGATGTAATCACAGTTCAGATAAACATCAACGCTTTCAATAATTGTGACCAAGGTGACTCTGTTATTCCCAGTAGTATATGATTCAGTTATTCAGGTGAAGTGCAGGATAATACAGTAGGTAAAATGCACACTCACCAGATGAGCATATATTAAGCGTGTTGTATACAGTAAATGATGGTCTGCCAGGAATCCCTTCTAGGGTGATACCGGATACAGCCTTGGGTTAGGTGGCCTTCATCTGGATTACAGGATGGTGATAAGCCGGAGGTTCTCTTTAAAGGATGTTTGGATCAACCTCTTCCAGGCACGGTCCTCTACCACAGACACCGAGCAACTGATTCCCCAAAATGCCCCCAGGGATGGAGAACTGTGTCCCCTCCCCCACTACTAATGCATGTTGTAGAATGGGTTACTGCCCTATGTTCATTCTCTGCCGCCCTTGCTCTGCTGCTCCCAGGGCAGCTGTACATCCTACCCACCCCTTTTCCAGGCCCTGGGGGTTTGTTAGGAAGAGAAAAGGATATTGAGAGAGGAATCAAAAGGGGAAGAGATAGAGAGAGGAATCGGAAGAGACAGAGATAGAGAGAGGAATCGGAAGAGACAGAGATAGAGAGAGGAATCGGAAGAGACAGAGATAGAGAGAGGAATCGGAAGAGATAGAGATAGAGAGAGGAATCGAAAGAGACAGAGATAGAGAGAGGAATCGAAAGAGACAGAGATAGAGAGAGGAATCGAAAGAGACAGAGAGAGAGGAATCGAAAGAGACAGAGAGAGAGGAATCGAAAGAGACAGAGAGAGAGGAATCGAAAGGGGAAGAGATAGAGAGAGGAATCGAAAGGGGAAGAGATAGAGAGAGGAATCAAAAGGGGAAGAGATAGAGAGAGGAATCGAGAGACAGAGATAGAGAGAGGAATCGAGAGACAGAGATAGAGAAAGGAATCGAGAGACAGAGATAGAGAAAGGAATTGAAAGAGACAGAGATAGAGAGAGGAATCGAAAGGGGAAGAGATAGAGAGAGGAATCAAAAGGGGAAGAGATAGAGAGAGGAATCGAGAGACAGAGATAGAGAGAGGAATCGAGAGACAGAGATAGAGAAAGGAATCGAGAGACAGAGATAGAGAAAGGAATTGAAAGAGACAGAGATAGAGAGAGGAATCAAAAGGGGAAGAGATGGAGAGAAGAGGAGTTGAAAGAGACAGAGATAGAGAGAGGAATAAAAAGGGGAAGAGATAGAGAGAAGAGGAATCGAAAGAGACGGAGAGAGAAGAGGAATCGAAAGAGACGGAGAGAGAAGAGGAATCGAAAGAGACGGAGAGAGAAGAGGAATCGAAAGAGATGGAGAGAGAAGAGGAATCGAAAGAGACGGAGAGAGAAGAGGAATCGAAAGAGACGGAGAGAGAAGAGGAATCGAAAGAGACGGAGAGAGAAGAGGAATCGAAAGAGACGGAGATAGAGAGAGGAAACGAAAGAGACGGAGATAGAGAGAGGAAACGAAAGAGACGGAGATAGAGAGAGGAATTGAAAGAGACAGGGAGATAGAGAGGAATCGAAAGAGACAGAAATAGAGAGAGGAATTGGAAGAGACAGAGAGAGGAATCAAAAGGGGAAGAGATAGAGAGAAGTGGAATCGAAAGAGATAGAGAGAGTAATCAAAAGAGACGGAGATAGAGAGAGGAATTGAAAGAGACAGGGAGATAGAGAGGAATCGAAAGAGACAGAGATAGAGAGAGGAATTGGAAGAGACAGAGATAGAGAGAGGAATCAAGAGGGGAAAAGATAGAGAGAAGTGGAATCGAAAGAGACAGAGAAAGATAGAGGAATTGAAAGAGACAGAGATAGAGAGAGGAATCGAAAGAGATAGAGAGAGGAATCGAAAGAGACAGAAATAGAGAGAGGAATTGGAAGAGACAGAGATAGAGAGAGGAATCAAAAGGGGAAGAGAGAGAGAGAAGTGGAATCGAAAGAGACAGAGATAGAGAGAGTAATCAAAAGAGACAGAGATAGAGAGAGGAATCGAAGGAGACGGGGATAGAGAGAGGAATTGAAAGAGACAGAGATAGAGAGAGGAATCAGAAGAGACTGAGAGAGGAATAGGAAGAGACAGAGATAAATGAATCGGAAGAGACAGCAATAAAGAGAGGAATTAGAAGAGACAGAGATAGAGAGAGGAATCAAAAGGGGAAGAGACAGAGAGAGGAGAAGAGAGGAGTAGAGAGGAGAGGAGAGGAGAGGAAAGTTGAAGTCCTGCTCCTGAGTGGTAGAGTGCTTCATTTCTGGGGATTACTTGTGATCGTAAGTGCAATTCCTATGAAAGGTGTTTATAACTGACTGAAAATTGCCAAGTGTATGGCAAATGTAATGGTTTAATTATTTAGTCCATAGCTCCCGACTGTCTCTCTACTAGATCAAAATTTTCCAGGACCCTTTTTTCACAACAGTCCCTTTTTCAGGTCTGCCACAAATGTATAAAATCAGATGTGTTTTTTTACTTGTACTGTATACATCAAAACAGAACTCCATGTCTTTGTACATAGTTACAATATATTGGTCCAGCTTGGTCCAATGCAAGTATGCTGTAACTATGCAATAAAAACCATACATGGAGTTCAGCTTTAAAGTTGTATTAAATCCAAAAGCATACATTTATTATGTTGAAGTTTTCCAATTCTTAGATGTGATTGCCACATTAGTTTTCTTTTTTAGACTTTCTTTCCTTTATTTTCACCTGATGATCCTGTCAGTAAGTCTGTTTTTGAACAGAACCAGGGCAGGATTAACATAGGGGCTATTGGAACTGCAGCCCCAGCCCTGACCTTAATACAGCTGTCAGCTAACACATTATTCAGACGCCATCCTGAGGAAGTGACTTGTACGTGACGCAACGTGTAGATGCGATGTGGTGACGCACTTCTGGCGGAGCGCCATCTTGCTACACCAGGTTTACACAGTACACCCATACCGAGTGGTGTGACAAGCCTTGTTTGAGCTGCGTTAATGTGAGTGCAATATTTGGCGATTTAACATGCTTTT
Organism: Staurois parvus; assembly: GCF_062004578.1. Classification (NCBI taxonomy): domain Eukaryota; kingdom Metazoa; phylum Chordata; class Amphibia; order Anura; family Ranidae; genus Staurois; species Staurois parvus. The sequence goes on from NW_028317826.1 coordinate 1,844,104, forward strand.
GACATATTAAATGGTGTTGCACTATGGGAGACTTGTCTTTTTGTACTTTCATGGCTGTAATGTGATAATCATTTATTGGTCCGCACTGCGTTTATCCCTGAATGGAAGAGTGATTTATATTGGAAAGAAGTGACCAGTGAGGTTCAGTGGAATCAGAGCGTCCTGGAGAGTTAATACCTGTAGGATCCAGAGTGATCCAAGAGGCGTGTTGACCCTTTTGGGTCGCAGCAAGGAGGTGAGGGGGCATGCCTGCCATCTAAGGATATATGCTCACCATCTGCACCAGCACTATAGCACGTGGTTTGAAGATATAGGCACATTTTGGCAGTCATTTCCATGTTTGCTATTCTTGGCAATTTGTTGGACACTTTTTATCGTTTTATGCGTTTATGAAGTTTATGTTGATATATTGTGTTTAACATTATTCACTAGTCACTTTATTTAGTTTTATCCCAATTTTGGGATACACTTTATATATTATTTGCCTTATTTGTGATCATATCCCTTATTTTTGGATCCACTGTATATAGCACCTAGTCTTTCGGGGTTTGGTCCCAAGTGGGGCTGGGTATTGTCACTGTATGAGGGTCCGGGCATAGGACCAGCTTAATCTTATGCACTCTGTGTACTGTTAATATCACAGTTTGAGACACTGTTTTTCTAGATCTTGATAGATCTATCACTTATATATTTCTATTCATTCATTTATGTGATTTATGTTTTTTATCTTATCATTGTGGAGTTTGCACATTTAGTTATCAGCGTTACACCATTATATTTTATCATTATTCAGACTGTGGATCACTGTACCTAAGCTGTCCCGCCATGGCAGTTACAGTGCATTCAGTGCACTTCAGTACTGGCTACAGAAAGGACATGGAGGTGGAGCTTAATGTTGCCAACAGCTCTGAATGGCCGCAGAAGGTGCATGGAGGTGGAGCCACCATCTTGCAGTTTCTCTGACTGGCTGCAGAGGGGACACGGAGGTAGAGGTGGAGGCGGAGCCTCCATTTTGCCAGCTGCTCCGTTACTGGCCAGATCACCAGGTGAAAACAGAGGGAAAAAAATTAAAAAAGGAAACTAATGCAGCCACTACATCTTTAATTGGTAAGCTGCAATATTTTAGATTTTAGGTTTTGGGTTTAATACCACTTTAAATCCACCTTTGATTGTATTGATTTCAAATGACAGTAGTAGTGATATTGGCAAAAAAAATTGTGTTTAAGTGATTTGTCATTTATATATTGTCCGTATTTGCTGATATTGAACATTTAGTAATCTATATATACATAAATGTATTTATTCTTCATGATCCTTAGGCTCAAGGGTGTGCAGAGACATGCCTTTTTCTAAAATACTGATCCATTGAAAGGTGTCCCTCTTTGGAAGATTGTAGTCCCTGTATTTTAGAGCCGTCAATACGTTCTGGTTGGAACACGCTCTACTCCTGGAAGATCGGGGGAGTGTGAGGACAGGGCACAGTATCTGGTTCTGGAACAGTACCATTGAATGTAAGCTGAGCACTTGTTTTTATTGCTTTTATTAATAAAATGTATTGCACTTTTGGCACCTTCTTTCTTGTATGTTTTAACTACCTGGAATTTGGTGGGGAAATTTGAAGTGAAGTTGTTTTGGGAAATATCTCATTCTGCAGATTGGTGAGAGCATTCAATTACCTTTTTTTTTTCCCTGTTGAAGGTCATCTGGTTTTTGGTGAGTTCACCCTGAGAAGTGGGTTTTCACTGAGTGAGTCACATTTTATCTTGAAACGTGGATCTTGATGAATCACATACTATACAGGAGAATATTGGAGCTTAAGATTGTTACATTGATCACATATACCTGGAACTGATTGCTTCTATGGGTAGCAATGAATGCACAAATATTCACTTATAATAAAAATATAATATTTGCCTGTTATTATCACTTTTTCACTTTAATATACACAGCCTTTTTGTCACTATTATTGTTAATTATTTATTGGATTTTTTAAGTGTTCATTTATTAGTTGCCTTTGGGGCGGAGAATTATTTATTATTAAGTTATTAGTTAGGGTCAATGCATAAAAAATGTGTTGTGCAGATGTCTCAAGCATTCATACAGGTGTCACAAATGTACAAACTGTATTGTTTATAATTGACCTCAAGGCAGCAGCTGTTAGGGGCAGTTCTTAGTCCTTATTCTTCAGCCGGCTAAAGGTTGGGGACCGGTAAACGTTGGTGCACATTAAGGTAATCAACAAGGCCTGCAGGCAGTTCAACAACTATAAGGCAGTTGATTAGGTGGTGTTTCATGGCTCAGTCTTTAAGGATGACAACAGGTAAGGGCCTATAGGACCTCTCACCAGACCCAGCAATACAGCAGCAGTGGACCATCTGGGTAGGTGTCCCCTCACTCTAGTTTGCCGGTGATGACTCCGGTATACAGTGCGGCAGGGTTGGTATCCTGGCAGTGCCTGTTGCTCTCTGCACTCAGGTCACAGCTCTGCATCATCTGGCTTTCTATGGCACAGTCATAGTCTCTCTCCCTTTCTCTTTGGGATAGCACCATGCAACACAGATCTCTCGTGCACTCTGCATCTCTGATTACCTGAACTCTCCTCAGAATTTGCCCGGGAACCTCTCTCAGTCTCTCTTCTTTCTCTGTAAACTATGGGCACAGCTGATCACATGACCAGGTAAAAGGTCAATCCCAACAGCCTTTTACCACGTGATCAGCTGTGTCCAATGGCAAAGTAAATACAGTTGCCTGTTATCGGTAACCTTTCCTCACGCTGTCACAGCATAAGGAAAGTACTACTGATAACTCACAAGTGTCACAGAGGACATCTGCACTGATAATCAGTGCCTTGATTATCAGTACAGTCCAAAAAGTACCCAGCAGTGCCACCTATCAGTGCCTCCCAGCAGTGCCATCCATCAGTGCCAACCATCAGTGCCGCCCAGCAGTGCTGCCAGTCAGTGACGTTTATCAGTGCCACCAGTCAGTGCTGCTAGTCAGTGCCGCCAGTAAGTGCCCATCAGTGCCGCCTATCAATGCCCATCAGTGCCGCCTATCAGTGCCCATCAATGCCCATTTGTGCTGCATATCAGTTCAGCATCATCAGTGCCTCCTCTTCAATTTACATCAGTGTCAAATCATCAGTACTGCCTATCAGTGCCTATCAGTGCAGCCTCATCTACGCATATCAGTGAAGGTGAAAATGTACCTGTTTGCAAAATGTTATCATAGAAACAAAGAAAAACTTGGTGATTAATTACCACTTTTGAAAGTTCTATTTTTGCAAAAACAAAAGATGAAACTTTCATATGAGTACAGTGTTGTATGACCACGCAATTATCATGCAAAGTGCAACAGCGCTGAAAGCTGAAAATTGGCCTGAGCATGAAGGGGGTAAAAGTGTCTGGTAGGCAAGTGGTTAATGAGTTCTCAAAAAGAGATTGCCCCCTGTCTGAAAAGGACTTCATGTTGAGTATAAGCACTGACATTATTGCAGAATTTCCCACTCTTTCAAGTAATGGATAAGAGTGGTTCTAAAGCCTTCTATGCATTAATGTAAAAAACCTTCTATGCTGCAGAATCCCCCAATCCCTCCCCCTTATTCTTACCTGAGCCTCATCCGATCCAGCGTTGTGCATGAGAGCAATGGCTCCTGCCACTGTCTCCCTCCTCACTGGGCAGATTGATAGCAGTGAGAGCCATTGGTTCCCACTGCTGTCAATCAAATTCTGTAAAAAGGGAGTGGGGGGGGGGGCGAGACACCCGCTCTGTGTCAGTAGACAGAGATAGGGCAGCTCGGAGGTGGGGGTGAACGTTGCTTTCCATGGGGGCACTCACTGAAGCAGAAGAGCCTGGAGTGCCGACGGGGGACCCCAGAAGAGGAGAATTGGGGCTACTCTGTGAAAAACCATTGCACAGAGCAGGTAAGTATAGCATGTTTGCTATTTTAAAGTGTGACTAAACCCAGGACCCTGCATTCACTATATCTGGTCTCCCACAGTACACAGAACATGGAATGGCAATTATTTTAGTAAATATAAACTGCTTCTCATCAGCAGTATATAGCAGTCTTGTGATTTCCATCAGTGTTCAGCAGAGCACTGGTTAAATCTTGTAGGCGGAGTTTTCATTTTGCTATAGTTTGATGCAAAACCCCTGGACTCTGTCTGGACAGTGCTGATTGGCCCTGTGCTGATCATATGCACTCTCCAAAGAAAACAAAAAAACCTCTCTAGCAATACACACCAAACTGAGCATATGCAGAATGGCCACTGGTTCTGTCTTTCTTATCAGAAGATAAGACCTGGATATTTGAACAAGAGGAGGAGCAGAGAAGTCAGGATCAAAAGGCCTTTTTACACAATGCAGAGGATTAACCCCTTAGGTTCCACAGTGAGTATAACAAGCATGCTTTACTGCATATACAGACTGATTTTACTGTTGTGGGTTTAGTAACACTTTAATAAAAAAGAAGGTTTAATGTTACTTTAGGTGTCATTTTAAGTGATAGCCAACAAGGTCAGTACTATAGTCTATTATGGGAGGATCATTTCACCTAACCCTATTTCTGAACAGTACTGCATAGATAATAAAATATATTGGACATTGACCCTCTGTGCCCTGAGGCTGTAGGGTTGCCCCCTGTTCCCATTGGAAGCTTTCCATATACCTCCAGCTCTGGAGAACCCCAGTAGTGATTAAATACCACCAAAGGAAAGCTCTATCTGTCTGTGTTGTTTGGGTACAGTGTTGCATGACTGCGCAAATGTCATTCAAAGTGCGACAGCACTAAATGCTGAAAATTGGCCTGGGCAGGAAGAGGTTGAAAGTGCCGGTAGGCAAGTGGTTAAGGGTTTAAGATTAGGGTTTAACCCATTACAAACTTGTTTCTAAAATAGTTTGCCCTTACCACTCACAATCTTCATTTGTGTGTTTAACTTACCCCATCTGTTGGCTGGTTCTCTTGTCAGCACCTTTGCCGACAAATCTGATGGATGATAGAGAACAGAAAAGGTTAACAGATTTGAACTTTTATTATGTAAACAGCATAAACATTGGTAATTGCCAAACACACCATGCAGGCTTTGCCCATTGAGCCTATTAGCATAATGTCAAACACATTTGCCAGGAAATGCTAATATAATCCCTTTTTCAATCTGTTTTTAATTATCTCACCTCTTATTTCTGATGGAGAAGGCAGCTATTTGCATAAAACCTTGTGGACCGATCGGGAAACAAATGGATTTTATTAAGAGATTGTATTAAATAATATGGAAATGACATCACAGAGGTTTTTGTTCATTAATACTATCTCTGGTATTTACGATTCGGTTCTGTGGCACTGGGCATGCCGCCACCAGCCTGTAGAAAGAGAGATGGCTGCAAACAATCAAGCAGATGTGCCAGGAGAAAAGGGAACAAAATGGCTGCCCGTCCTGTCACTTAACCACTTGCCTGCCGAGCACTTTCACCCCCTTCCTACCCAGGCCGATTTTCAGCTTTCAGAGCTGTCGCACTTTGAATGTCTATTCTGTGGTCATGCAACGCTGTACACAAACAACATTTTTAGCATTGTTTTAAAACAGATAGAGCTTTCTTTTGGTGGTATTTAATCACCACTGGGGGGTTTTATTTATTTTTTAATTTAAAAAACAACGTTTTTCTTAGATTCTGTTATAAACTTTTGTAAATAAGTAACTTTTCTCCTTCACTGATGTGCGCTGATGAGGCTGCACTGATAGGCAGCACTGATTGGTGGCACTGATGGGCACTGATAAATAGTACTGATAGGTGGCACTGATGAGGAGGCACTGATAGGCAGCACTGACAGACATCACTGATGGACACTGATACGCAGCACTGCTTAGCACTAATTGGCACTGATAGGTGGCACTGATGGGCAGCATTGATGGGTACTAATAGACTGCATTGATGAGGAGGCACTGATAGGCACTGATGTGTGGAACTAATGGGCACTGATAGGTGGCAATGATGGGCACTGATGGGCAATGTTAAGCGGCACTGATGGGCACTGATAGGCGGCACTGCTTAGCACTAATTGGCACTGATGGGCGGCACAGATGGGTACTAATAGACTTCACTGATGAGGAGGCACTGATAGGCACTGATGTGTGGAACTGATAGGCGGCAATGATGGGCCTTGATTGGCACTGATAAATGGCACTGATGGGTACAAATAGATTGCACTGATGAGGAGGCACTGATAGGTGGCACTGATGGGCATTGACAGGCATCACTATTGGGCACTGATAGGCAGCACTGATGGGGCTGCACTGATGATCAGTGCCTTGATAATCATTAAGAAATGGATCCTTTTGTTTCCAAAACTGGCAAAAAATAAAAATTTGTTGAACAGTGTTATCAGTGTAGATGTCTCCTCTGAGAATTGCAGCTTATTGGCTCTCCTCTCTCCGGCATTTCCTGTGTACATGTGATCAGCTGTGATTGGACACAGCTGATCACATGGCAAAGAGCCTACATCATTGGCTCTTTACAATGATCGGTGTCCCTTGGACACAGCGAACCACTGATCAACGCGCCGCACGTCCCCGGGGGCATGCATGTGCGGCTAGAGTGGGAAGACGTCATATGACGTCCTCCCGAAACAAGAGAGCTCCCGCCCATACATCATTTCCCAATACAGCAGGCGAGAGGTGGTTAAGGGGATCATTTAAAAAAAATCCTAGCAACAGATACACATGCATGATTAATGATGTGTCACCTACAGGTATTTATTACCACTGATAGAGATCACAGTATTCTCCCTAACAAAGACTTTGTTTTTTTCTCTCCTGAGGGACAGAGACAACTTTGTTTAGTCATGATCCTGGCCCGGACTGGCCATAGGGCCGGCACCACCTGGATAGGAGAGGCGGCCAGGCGGCACATAGAGGATCGTACAGTTCTCGGTTCCTCCATGTGCCGCCTGGCTGCCTGGCCGCCTCTCCTATCCATCTCCTGCATGCGGTCGGCTCCTGTATGCTCCCCCTGCTGCTGCCCCCTTCCCTCATCTCCTTCAGCAGTCCCCCTCCTCATCTCCTCCAGTGCCCCCCTCTTCATCTCCTCCAGCAGCCTCCCCCCCTCATCTGTTCCAGCAGCCCCCTCCCTCATCTCCTCCAGCACCCCCCCACCTCCAGTTGCCCCCCTCATCTCCTCCAGTGGCCCCCTCCTCCAGCAGCCCCCCTCCTCAGCTCCTCCAGCGGCCCCCCTCTTCATCTCCTCCAGCACCCCTCCTCATCTCCTCTAGTAGCCCCCCCATATCCTCCAGCAGCCCCCTCCCTCATCTCCTCTAGTGCCCCCCCCCCACCTCCAGCAGCCCACCTCATCTCCTCCAGTGGCCCCCTCCTCCAGCGGCCCCCCTCCTCAGCTCCTCCAGCGGCCGCCCTCCTCATCTCCTCCAGCACCCCTCCTCATCTCCTCTAGTGGCCCCCCTCCTCATCTCCTCCAGCACCCCTCCTCATCTCCTCTAGTGGCCCCCCTCCTCATCTCCTCCAGTGCCCCTCCCTCATCACCTCCAGCGGCCTCCTCCTCATCTCTCCCAGTGCCCCCCCCTCATCCCCTCTAGCACCCCCCCATCTCCTCCAGCACCCCCTTTCATCTCCCCCAGGATCCCCCTCATCTCCTCCAGTGCCCCCCCTCATCTCCATCAGCAGCATATAGCAGTCTTATGACTTCCATCAGTGTTCAGCAGAGCACAGGTTGAAGCGTGTAGGAGGAGTTTTCATTCTGCTATAGTTTGATGCATAACCCATGGCCTCTGTCTGGACAGTGCTGATTGGCCCTGTGCTGATCATATGCACTTTCTTAAGAAAAAAAAACCTCTCTAGCAATACACACCAAACTAAGCATGTGCAGAATAGCTACGGGTTCAGTCTTTCCTATCAGAAGATAAGGCGTGGACATTTGATCAAGAGGAGGATCGAAGAAGTCAGGATCAAACGGCCTTTTTGCACCATGCAGAAGATTAACTCCTTAGGTTCTACAGTGAGTATAACAAGCATGCTTTACTCCATATACAGACTGATTTTACTGTTGTGGGTTTAGTAACACTTTAATAAAAAAGAAGGTTTAATGTTACTTTAAGTGTCATTTTAAGTGATAGCCAGCAAGGTCAGTACTATAGTCTATTATGGGAGGATCATTTCACCAAACCCTATTCCAGAACAGTACTGCATAGATAACAAAATACATGGGACATTGACCCTCTGTGCCCTGAGGCTGTAGGGTTGCCCCCGTCCCCATTGGAAGCTTTGCATACACCTCCAGCTCTGGAAAAAATGTGATATTCTCACCACATTTTGCCCCAGTGATATTAGTGATGAGGACAAGGAGTCCTTTCTCACCACTATCCAAAACTAAAAATAAAACTTGAAAGAGGTTGTAAACCTCAGACATGAAATATGAACAAAGCATGTCCCTCTATAATATGTACTTGTCTCAATTAAGAGCACTAAGTGTAATCCTGACACTTAGTGTCAGCTGCCCCCCCTCATCTCCCCCAGTGCCCCCATCATCTCCTCCAGAACCCCCCTCATCTCCTCACCCCCCTCATCTCCCCCAGCGTCCCCCTCTTCACCTCCAGCGGCCCCCTCCCTCATCTCCTCCAGCACCCCTCATCTCCTCCAGCAGCTCCCCCACATCTCCTCCAGTGGCCCCCTCCCTCATCTCCTCCAGCGGCCCCCCTTCTCATCTCCTCCAGCAGACCCCCTCATCTCCTCCAGCTGCCCCCCTCATCATCTCCTCCAGCTGCCCCCTCCCTCATCTCCTCCAGTGGCCCCCCTCTTCATCTCCTGCAGCGCCCCCTGTGACGAATGCAAGATCGCTGCCACCAATATGTGACGATCCCACGATCGCTGTCACCAATATGTGACGAACGCAGCATCAGACCCCTGACCTTCTCACCAAACTCGTGACCGAAGGACTGGCCAATCTGAAACTGTGATGTCACATGCGTAACAATGCCACACCCAGCTGCACCCTGCACAACAATTTTCCAGCTAACTGGACCACCATCTATGTACCAGCAGCCTGAGCGATTGTTACTGGGTCAGCTTTATTACACAATTAACCCTTCACGCTGCCACCACCTCCTTTTTGTACAGAGAAAGAGGAAACTCTGCGATATCAGCTATAACACTATTGTCAGGGATCCCGGCCGCTCAGCGTCGCGCGCATGCGCAGATCGCCGACTCTTCCTGGCCGGCGAATACAGAGATCGCGGCGGCGGCCGCGCATGCGCAGTAGCGATCGCGGCCGCGCCAATGGAAACTCAGGGCGCCCTATTTAAATCTGCCCTGTGCATTTCCAAAGTGCCGCAAGGTCTTGTTCCTGTTCCTGTGTTCCTGCTAGTACGTTTCCTTGTTGCCAAACTCTGCCTGTTCTGATTACGCTGACCCTCTCCTGCTCTGACCCCGGCTCGTTCCTGACCATCCCTCTGACCGACTCTCTGTACCACGCTGCCCGCTACCTGCTGAACCTGGCTTGTGACCCCGACCATTCTCCGCTTGCTCCCTCTGTACCACGCTGCCCGCACGATACCGACCCGGCTAGTCTGACCTCGCTCACTCCTAGCAGTCGTCCATCCATCCCGCTCGGATCGGGATCTGTCATCCCATCCATCCCGCTCGGATCAGGGTCTGTCATCCCCTTCACAGCAGACTCATCCCGGGCGCATACCCTCAGCGGGACCCCTCTGCCACCGCCGGGGGTGCCCAGGGACGCGACCTGGTTCCAGTCTTGCACCAAGCCCATCCCCACCATCAGGGGCTCTGGTGAAAAGGCAGACTGGGACTTAGACTCCGCGTCCTGGGAAACCCCGTGCCGTGGACCACTAGAGATCCCGCTGGGCGGAGCCTGACAGTACCTTGCGGCCATGACTGAGTCTGGAAGGGGAACCGTCCCCCTGGACGATTTGTGCCAACACATTGCCGCCCTCACAGAGGGGGTTAGGCTCCTCCAGGAGGGCTATACAGAATTAGGTGACCGTTTGCAGACCTTAGCCACCCCTACCGGGCAGGTTAAAGAGCGCCCTGGGGAAACACTAGTTCTGACATCTGCACCGGAGCCCCGAGTTCCCTTACCGGAACATTTTTTCGGGGATCGAGGTAGATTCAGGAGGTTTCGTATTTCCTGCCAGTTATACTTCGACCTCCAGCCTCGAACGTTCTCATCAGAAACCATAAGGGTCGGGTTCATTATTTCTTTATTACAAGAGGAACCCCAAGCCTGGGCCCACCGACTACTAGAAAACCGAGACCCTCAGTTGGGTTCAGTAACAGCATTTTTTAAAGCGATGGCGCTCTTATATGACGACCCAGATACGGCCACGACGGCCGAAATGTCCCTACGTACCCTAAGGCAAGGTAATCGGGCAGTGGAGGAATACGCCGCCGAATTCAGGCGTTGGGGTGGTGACACCAAATGGAATGAGGCGGCCCTGTCTCACCAATTTCGCATGGGGTTAACCGAACCACTGAAGGACGAGCTGGCCCGAGTTGACATGCCTGAAACTCTTGAGGGCCTAATAACCTTATCTATCCAGATTGACCGCCGGTTGCGGGAACGTAGGAGGGAAAGGTCCAGTCAAGAGCAGAGATCAGCCAGGCGACTTTCAGTCCAGACCAAGTCTCCACGGGTCAACCGGAACCAGGAATTCACGAATACGTCAAATCTCAGGTCAGCAGGAGGGGTTCGGTCTCCACTAACGTCTGAGGAGCGCCAGAGGCGTCAGGTAAACCGGCTTTGTTTTTATTGTGGGGAGGCGGGCCATATAGTACATACCTGCCCTGCCAAGAGGAGGAGGTTTCCTGTGATATTTTCCACGGTTACTCCTAAGGTTAAGAACGACACCAGTTATCTAGCAGTATCTATCTCCTTGCAGCTGCCAGGGAGAACTGTGGTAACTACCGCAATTATAGACTCTGGAGCATGTAGTTGCTTCATAGATCTGGATTTCGCAGCTCAGCAGCAGATTCCTTTACAGTCAAAGGAGACAGGGTTAAATATCTTCTTAGCTGACGGGTCCCAAATTAGGTCAGGGGTAGTGGACCGTGAAACTCCACCTATTTTTACTACAGTGGCCAACCATCACCAGGAGCTTCTCCGCCTGGATGCCATCGCATCCCCCCTGTTTCCGGTGATCTTGGGCCTCCCTTGGTTACAAGCCCATGACCCGCAGATTAATTGGAAGTCTGGCTCAGTTCACTTCACGTCATCCTATTGCCAGCAGCATTGCCTCCCTAGTGCGTCTCCGGCACCGCAGGCTTTGCTCTGTCTGGATATGGAGGCAGAATTGGCTCAAGCCATTCCTTTAGCCTACCATAGTTATTTAGATGTATTCAGTAAGCGGGGGGCAGAGGTCCTGCCCCCGCACCGAACATATGACTGCCCGATTGATTTGCTCCCAGGCTCGGAGATACCTTTTGGGCGAATATTTCCATTAACTGAATGGGAATTAGGGGTTCTAAAGGAGTATATTGACGAGAGTCTCCGCAAGGGGTTTATTCGGCCCTCCACTTCACCAGCTGGGGCTGGTATCTTTTTTGTGGAAAAAAAAGACAAATCCCTACGACCCTGTGTAGACTACCGAGACCTGAACAAAGTAACTGTCAAGAATCGTTACCCGCTACCTCTAGTCCCTGAGCTCTTTCAGAGATTAAAGTCAGCTTCTATCTTTACTAAACTGGACCTGAGGGGAGCATACAATCTAGTCCGCATCAGAGAGGGGGATGAGTGGAAAACAGCATTCCGCACTAGATTCGGGCATTTTGAATACTTGGTCATGCCCTTCGGCCTATGCAACGCGCCCGCCACTTTCCAACACTTCATTAATGATGTATTTAGGGACTATCTGGACATCTTTGTTGTCGTATACCTAGACGACATCTTGATCTTTTCCCCATCCTTAGAGGTCCATAGGGGGCATGTGAGGTACGTTTTGGAACGACTCCGCCAACACGGTCTATATGCTAAGGCAGACAAGTGCTGCTTTGAGCAGCATAGCATTTCCTTTTTGGGTCTGACCATTTCCACTACAGGTATAGCCATGGATCCCCAAAAGGTGTCAGCTATCTTAGATTGGCCTATACCCACTGACAAGAAGGCGGTCCAACGGTTCATAGGCTTCGCAAACTTCTATAGAAAGTTCATTAAGAACTTTTCAGGTTTAGTTTCCCCGATTACTCAGTTAACCAGACAGGGGGTCTGTTTCCAGTGGACACCAGAAGCGCAGGAAGCGTTTACCACTTTAAAGAGGTTATTCACTGAGGCCCCTATCCTGAGCCATCCTGACTCATCTATGCCCTATATCCTGGAGGTGGATGCGTCCGAAAACGCAGTGGGGGCGATTTTGTCGCAGAGGAAGGGCGTTAAAGAGCTCATGCACCCAGTGGCCTTTTTCTCTAGAAAACTGACTTCCGCAGAAAGGAATTACGATATTGGGGACCGGGAGCTTCTAGCAATCAAGGTGGCACTAGAGGAATGGAGGTATTTATTAGAAGGGGCAGTACACCCAATATTGATATTCACAGATCACAAAAACCTGGAATATTTGAGGACAGCAAAGCGCTTGAGACCACGTCAGGCTAGGTGGGCACTTTTTTTTTCGCGATTTGCTTTTCACATTACCTATAGACCAGGATCAAAGAATACTAAGCCCGATGCGCTTTCCCGTATGTTCGGGGACCCTGAAGAGACGCCCCGACCCGACACAATCTTGTCCTCAGGGAACTTTTTGATCCTACAATCTGAGCTCCGCTCCAGACTGCAGACCGCATCCATAGGCATGCCAGGCACACCCGGTATTTCCTTAGTGAATCGGGAGGGGCTTCTTTGGAAAGAAGGCCAGATTGTAGTTCCCGAGGAGACCCGTACCTTGGTACTTGGATACTGCCACGACCACCCGTTAGCGGGACATTTTGGAATACGCAAGACCCTGGAACTATTGCAACGCACCTTTTGGTGGCCCACTATGGCCAGGGATTGCGAGAAATATGTTAAGACTTGCACTGTGTGCCAGAGGAATAAAACTACCAGAAACAAGGCCTGGGGCCTATTACGCCCACTACCAATACCTGACAGACCTTGGAGCATGATCTCCGTTGACTTTATTGTAGAGCTTCCCCCCTCCCAGGAACACACAGCAATCTTTGTGATTGTAGACCGGTTGTCCAAGATGGCTCATTTTGTACCCTTAAAGGACACACCGACAGCCCATGAGACCGCACAGGTTTTTATCAGGGAGGTGGTAAGACTCCACGGAATCCCCAAGGATATTGTGTCAGATAGGGGGGTTCAGTTTACGTCTAGATTTTGGAAAGCTCTATGTGAGACGCTTGGGATTAAACTGTCATTGTCCTCTGCATATCACCCACAAACAAACGGCCAGACAGAACGAACGAATCAGACACTTGAACAGTACCTCAGATGCTACACTACCTTCCTCCAAGACGACTGGTTGACCCTCCTGCCGCTAGCGGAGTTCGCCTATAATAACGCGAGTCATTCTGCTACAGGCCAGGCTCCTTTTTTCGCAAATTATGGGTTCCACCCCACTTTTTTGCCGGATTTGATTCCGGAAGTCACGGTTCCGGCCACGCAGGACATGCTGAGCTTTTTATCCTCTAATAGCAAATTGCTCCAAGAGGCGATGGCAAAGGCCCAGGAGAGCAATAAGAGGGCTTTTGATAAAAAAAGAAGAGGGGAGTTGAGTTTGCGGCCGGAGGACCAGGTTTGGTTGTCCACCACAAATTTAAAGATGTCCTGCCCATCGAAGAAATTGGCTCCCAAATTCCTGGGTCCATTTCGGGTCAAACGCAGGATCAATGAGGTAGCATACGAGCTCGCTCTGCCTGAATCTATGAAGATTCATCCGGTCTTCCACGTATCCCTACTGAAACCAGCAACTCCGGACCCCTTCCCGGACCGAAGGTCTAAACCACCGGAGGCAGTAAACGTGGATGGGGAGGAGGAATTTGAAGTTGAGGCTATCCTGGATTGTAGGAAAAGGGGAGGCCAGACTCAGTTTCTGGTGAAATGGAAAGGGTATGGGGCGGAAGAAAATTCGTGGGAGCCGGCCCAAAATGTGCACGCCCCAAGACTTGTGCAGAGATTTTTTCGGAACCAGGCATTAGGAAGGGGTCGGTTGGGCATCCGGAGGCTGCCCGTAGGAGGGGGGCAATGTCAGGGATCCCGGCCGCTCAGCATCGCGCGCATGCGCAGATCGCCGACTCTTCCTGGCCGGCGAATACAGAGATCGCGGCGGCGGCCGCGCATGCGCAGTAGCGATCGCGGCCGCGCCAATGGAAACTCAGGGCGCCCTATTTAAATCTGCCCTGTGCATTTCCAAAGTGCCGCAAGGTCTTGTTCCTGTTCCTGTGTTCCTGCTAGTACATTTCCTTGTTGCCAAACTCTGCCTGTTCTGATTACGCTGACCCTCTCCTGCTCTGACCCCGGCTCGTTCCTGACCATCCCTCTGACCGACTCTCTGTACCACGCTGCCCGCTACCTGCTGAACCTGGCTTGTGACCCCGACCATTCTCCGCTTGCTCCCTCTGTACCACGCTGCCCGCACGATACCGACCCGGCTAGTCTGACCTCGCTCACTCCTAGCAGTCGTCCATCCATCCCGCTCGGATCGGGATCTGTCATCCCATCCATCCCGCTCGGATCAGGGTCTGTCATCCCCTTCACAACAGACTCATCCCGGGCACATACCCTCAGCGGGACCCCTCTGCCACCGCCGGGGGTGCCCAGGGACGCGACCTGGTTCCAGTCTTGCACCAAGCCCATCCCCACCATCAGGGGCTCTGGTGAAAAGGCAGACTGGGACTTAGACTCCGCGTCCTGGGAAACCCCGTGCCGTGGACCACTAGAGATCCCGCTGGGCGGAGCCTGACAACTATAATGGTTGAGATAATCATCCGTATAACACGGTCACCGCATGTCGGTTATACAGAGGGTTAAACAAACACAGTAGCGCTCTTTTTAGAGGCAGGAATTCGTAAGTTGCAATAAAGAGCTATAGAAACAGTTCAACACTTTCAGAAGGAAAGATTTATTACTAATAGGTCAAAAGGGTGAAATAAAAATATTTACAGAAAAAAAGATGTAACCAATATATATATATAAATATACAGAGAACAACAGCACAGTAAAGAGTAACAGAAAGGAGGTTAAAGGGTTAAAGTACTTGCCAATCAGCCTTGGGTTTGCAGATCAAGTTTCAGAGCGAAAAGGGCACGGGTCTCCCCAGGTGGTACTGATGGTAAAATGGGAGAATTTTTCTTAGGCCTGACAACCCAATTTGTAGTTCCCCAGCAGGGGGTGTCTCTGAAGTCAAGGACCAATACCCCGTTTAGGGCGGGAAGGTCTGGGCGTAGACCTAAACTAGAGCCAGAATCTCTTCTAGTTCATATTTTGGCTCATAACTTCATCTGCACAAGTGACACTCCACCCGCGGGTAGATTATTATGCAGACACATCTGAGGATTGATTAGATATTAAATATGAAATTCTACACTGAATGGTTCACGAGATCTACTTTTCAGCTTTTCTATGTATTCCAACCACTGCTCGCCTCCTCTTGACCAATCTGACGATATGCCTGGTTTTTACGTAAGTCTCTCATATCCCAAGATATGAGACATAGGGAAAAAATGGATTTTTAAAAAGGTTATCTGGTTCAATGTCTTTTGAACTGCTGGGAAAGCTGCGTTATCTTTTTACAAGGTGTTAAATTGCACAGGTTCTTTGGACAGAAAGGCACTTCGTGGCTCCCTGCTGGACTCTGGCCTGTGACACTAACACACACACATACTGGCCAAATGTCACTGTGACTATCAGAGAGGGAGGGAGAATTCTTAACAAAATGGAGGGTTGGAGCAAAATGGTTGAACCACGTCCATCTCTGTGTGTACGCTTGCTACACTCCCCCTCATCTCCTCCAGTGGCCCCCTCCCTCATCAGCAGCCCTCAACATCTAAACATCTTCTCCAGCAGCCCCCCTCCTCATCTCCTCCAGCAGCCCCCCTCCTCATCTCCTCCAGCGGACCCCCTCATCATCTCCATCAGCAGACCCCCCCCCCTCTTTCTTTCTTTCTTTCTTTCCCTCCTTCTATATGTCTCTCTTTCTTTCTCTCTCTCTGTCTCCTTTTTCCCTCCTTCCTTCCTTCTTTCTTTCCCTCTTTCTTTCCTTCTTTCCCTCTTTCCTTGTTTCTTTCTTTCCCTCCTTCTATACATCTCTTTTTCTTTCTCTCTCTCTGTCTCCTGTTTTTTTCCTTCCTTCCTTCCTTCCTTCTTTCCTTCCTTCCTTCCTTCCTTCCTTCCTTCCTTCCTTCCTTCCTTCCTTCCTTCCTTCCTTCCTTCCTTCCTTCCTTCTTTCTTTCCCTCC
The DNA here is from genome assembly GCF_062004578.1 of Staurois parvus. NCBI lineage: Eukaryota > Metazoa > Chordata > Amphibia > Anura > Ranidae > Staurois > Staurois parvus. The sequence goes on from NW_028317826.1 coordinate 1,860,512, forward strand.
TTCCTTCTTTGCCTCCTTCCTTCTTTCTTTCTTACTCACTGTCTCCTGTTTCTCTCCTTTTCTTTCTTTCTTTTCTTTCTCTCTTTTCCTCTCTTTTTATCTCTCTTTCCCTCTTTCTCTTTCTCTATTTCCCTCTTTCTCTCTGTCTTTCCCTCCTTCCTTCCTTTTTTCTTTCCCTCTTTCTTTTTTTCTCGCCTACAAAATTTTTTTTACAAATAATAAAATATAAAACTGTGAAAAATGAAATACAAATAAAAACCTACTGACACTAGTGGCGGAATTACCGAGGTCGCAAAGGTCACTCTTGTGACCGGGCCCTGAAGAAAGGGTCCCCGAGCTTTGGACTGCTCAGTCCAAAGTGCCCGGGCCTATTTTTTGTCCCAGTCCAGGCCTGTGGGTTACCATCTACTTTCTAGACCAAGATGCCAGATTAGACATGACACATTCTTGAAAACCCCAGTACCAGTGCAGGTCTTGGCTGTGTTCACAAATGTTTGTCCCAGATCAACGTTTGCAACAGCCTTTCCCCCTGTAACTTTCTACAAAGTTACTTTGTTGCAGTTTCATCACTAGGGGAGAGGAGACTGAGGAAATACGTCTTGCTGTCTACAGCAGAATGGTTACATCATCTTATCCAAGGCAAATTCTGTTGTCTGGAGCTCAAAGACTGCTTTTTAGACACTTCATTTACCACCATATATCTTTAAATGGAGGAATGGTGGCCGCAGTTTTCTAGATTTACATTTTTAAACAGTGCTGTGTATACATTGTGTACACATGCCACTAAGCTTTAAACAGTAAATGAATATGAAAGTAGTCATGTATAAAATAAAGCAAAATATAGTTCATATACTTGTGCTTCTTCAATCAACATGTGCCAAACAGTCATGTGTTCTGACAAAATGCCAAGTGTTACTTCTTTGGTGAAAGTGCTCCCCTCCAGTGCTCCCCCTCACTCACCAGAGAATGTGGCCTCTTAAATTGATACAATCGTGCTCAGCCTCGTTAGCGCAGTAGGTTGCACATCAGTCTCATAATCTGAAGGTTGTGAGTTTGACCCTCACACGGGGCACTGTTCTCTATGCAGACTCTTATGATGTGGGGGTGATGTGAATGTGTAGGGGAGAGGTGGCAGGAAAGTGAAGGGGGTGACATGAAGGGGTGGGTGTGAGGACAGGAATGTGAAGGAGGTGGGGGGGGTGATACAAAGGAAGGGATAAGGACAGGAATGTGAAGGGGGGTGAGAACAGGGGTGTGAAGAAGGAGGGGGTGATACAAGGGGGGCAGAAATGTGAAGGGGGTGATATGAAGGGGGGCGAAGACAGGAGTATGAATGAGGAGGCTGGTATAAAGGGGGACAGAGGACAGGAATCTGAAGGAGCGGAGGTGATAAAAAGGAGGTGGGGGGGTTAGGACAGAAATGTGAAGGAGGAGGGGGGTGATACAAGGGGGGGTGACATGCATGTGAAAAGGGATGATATGAAGGGGGGAGAGTGAGCACAGGAACGTGAAGGAGGAGGTGGCTGATATAAAGGAGGGAAGAGGACAGGAATGTGAAGGAGGAGGGGGGGTTATACAAGGGAGGGTATATGAATGTGAAGAGGGGTGATATGAAGGGGGGAGGGGGTGAGGACAGGAATGTGAAGAAGGAGGAGGTGGCCGATATAAAGGAGGGAAGAGGACAGGAATGTGAAGGAGGAGGGGGGGGTTATACAAGGGGGGTATATGAATGTGAAGAGGGGTGATATGAGGGGGGGAGGGGGTGAGGACAGGAATGTGAAGAAGGAGGAGGTGGCTGATATAAAGGAGGGAAGGGGACAGGAATATGAAGGGGAGAGTGTTGATACAAAATGGGAGGTGATGACAGAGATGTGAAGGGGGGTGATATGAAGGGGGAGTGAGGACAGTAATGTGAAGGAGGAGGGGGCTGATACAAGGGGGGGTGACATGAATGTGAAGAGGGATGATATGAAGGGGGGTGAGGACAGGAATGTGAAGGAGGAGGGGGTGATACAAGGGGGGGGGTGATATGAATGTGAAGAGGGGTGATATGAAGGGGGGGTGAGGACAGGAATGTGAAGCAGGAGGGGGTGATACAAAGGGAGGGTGATATGAACGTGAATATGGGAGAGGGGAGGTGGCTGATATAAAGCAGGGAAGAGGAAAGGAATATGAAAGGAATATGAGATGTGAAGGGGGTGATATGAAGGGGGAATGAGGACAGTAATGTGAAGGAGGTGGGGGATGATACAAGGGGGGATGACATGAACGGGAAGAAGGGTGATATGAAGGAGGGGGGCTAGGACAGGAATGTGAAGGAGGAAGGGGCTGATATAAAGGGCACAAAGGACAGGAATGTGAAGGGGAGATGATATTAATAGGGGGGGTGATGTGAAAGGGGGTTGAAAACACTGTTGTGACGAGGGGGGGCTATGATGTAAAGTAGTGGTCTTGATGTAAAGGGGATGGAACTGTGTTGTAAAGGGGGATAGTAATATAAGTGTGGGGGGGGGGTTGTGATGTGTAGAGGGGCAGAGAACACTGTTGTAATACCGGGATTGTGATGTGAAGGATCTGAGGCTCTGTTTACATCATTGCTACCTGTGTTTTGTGTGTAGGCACCAGGGGCAGACTGACAACTCATGGGGTCAATAGTAGATCATGGGGCCCCTGTGTCCTTGCCCAAACTCAAAAAAGCCTATGAAAAAGGTACCAGGGGCATCTCATGGGGCCCCCTACTGACCCCGGGCCCTTGGGCAGTGCCCGAGTTTCCAAATGGTCAGTCCGCCCCCTGTAGGCACCCTATTCATTTCAATGGACTGTCTTACATGCAGAAACGCAGAAAAAGGAGTCCCTGACCCTTTTTTTTAAATTGCGATTGGTGCCATTAAGAGTCAAACATGTGATTCGGAGCTCTGCTGGAAGAAAATTGTAGTGAGTGAATCTCTGTGAATTTTAATTCAATACGTTTGTTCTAAACTCTGAAAATAATTCCCTTGCAAAGTGCAACTTCCCTTTCAAATTGGACAGCCTATTTGCCTTTAGTAAGTTAACATATAGAATATATATATATAGTTTTCCTCCATATCATCTCGCCAGGCACAATTGGCTAAAAGCATTGCTATGGAGACCCTTGCTTTGTGGTCGTATTTTATGATTGTAACAAGAGAAATGCCTTTGGAAGCATTATATTAGATCAGATAAAAATGCTTTTTAGTGGATGGGAAATATGTTGCTAATTTTCAGCCTGCGCACTCAGATCCATTCTTAAATCAAGGCTACTTCCTGTCATACAGCTCCTGCAGGGATGCAGGTGGTCAAGATCTGAATCTATTGTAAATGAAAAAGTATGCTTTGCACTTATCTTAAACATTTGTAAAATCTCAAGTTTATGTCTAGACCATTTTATCAGGCCTGTGTTGTAATGCTTATGTGTGTATTGATATGTTACATATGCCAGCCTGTCAAAGTCCTAAAGTATCAGAAAGCACTTGGAAACATTGGCTTGCATTAACTCAGCCGTAAAACTGTGCTTTTCCTTTTTTTATTGTATCAAAGTAAGAAAAAAAAAATTACAAAGGAAAAGTGCACAGAGAAGATTTTTCTACCCTTAATGTTTTTATTTTGTTTATAAAACGTGTTGTGTTTTAAAGTGTCAGTGAGGTTAGTCTATACAATAAAAGAAAAGTAAGGGATAAAATGGACATAAATGTGTGGCCTGAGATAACCTCCAGTTACAAAGTGTGCCTGGTATATAGTATTGAACTCAGCTAAATAAAAGGGTTATTAAAGCATATGCAGTGCTGTGAAAAAGTATTTGCCCCCTTCCTTTTTCTTTTTTGTCACACGTAAATGATTCAGCTTATCAAACAAATTTTAATATTACACAAAGATAACCCGAGTAAATACAAAATGTAGTTTTTAACCACTTGAGCTCCTGAGGATTTACCCCCCTTAATGACCAGGCCTTTTTTTGCTGTTTGGCGCTGCACTAATTCAAATGATAATTGCGCGGTCATGCAATGCTGCACCCAAACGAAATTTACGTCCTTTTTTTCACACAAATAGAGCTTTCTTTCGGTGTAATTTGATCACCTGTGCGCTTTTTATTTTTCACGCTATAAACAAAAAAAGGCCAAAAATTTTGAAGAAAAACACTATTTTTTTACTTTCAGCGTCTACAAACTATGGTATAAATACTGCAATTTACGCCATTGTTCTGCTATACAGCGCTGCACTAGTTTAACGGACAATTGCGCGGTCATGCAATACGGTACATAAATGAAATTTACATCCTTTTTTCCCCACAAATTGAGCTTTCTTTTGGTGGTATTTGATCGCCTGTGCAGTTTTTATTTTTTGCGCTATAAAAAAAAAGGCTGACAATTTTGAGAAAAAAAAAACAATATTTTGGACTTTTTGCTATAAAACATGTCCAGTAAAAAAAAAATGCAAAAATCAAATTTAGTCATAAATTTCTGCCAAAATGCATTCTGCGACATGTCTTTGCTAAAAAAAATCCCAATACGTGTAAATTAATTGCTTTACGTGAAAGTTATAGCATTTACAAATGGCGGGAAAGATAGTGGAATTTTTAATTTTTATTTATACTAATAATGGCGCCGATCAGCGACATATGGCGGCAATCAGCGTCTTATGGCAGGACTGCGGGACAGCGGCGGACATTTTGACACTGGGGGGGGAACTGACTTGGGGTCACTGACATCCCCAGTGACACCAATACAGTGATCAGTGAAAAAAAAACACTGAAACTGTACTAATGTCACTGGGGAGGAAGAGGTTAACATTTTTAGAATTTGCTGTGTAAGGGGAGTGTTTTACTAGGGGGCGGGGGTGTGTACTGGATGGGGGGAGGGAGGGGGGAGCTGATCGAGGGAGAGAAACTCTGCAGCTTCTCACAAGCTGTCAGAGAACTGATACAGAACAGGGCTGTGTGTAAACAATGCAGCCCTGCTCTGTGTCAGCGATCACCGTCAATCGCTGGAAAATGGCCGGTAAAAACTGGCCGTGACCCGGCGGCTGACACCCGCTGCTGACACCCGCGGGTCAGGTAGGGCGGGCGCATGCCTCGCGCGCGCCCCCTACCTGTTTTGAAGGCAGCCATTTTAAAATGTGCTTTTGCCTATGAGGGCCGCCCTGCCGCCGTTTATATGCGGTGGCTGGGTGGCAAGTGGTTAAAGGATGATTTCATTTATTAACCCCTTCACGTCTAAGGACAAAACAAATCTAAGCACAATTTTGCAACTTTGACATGTGTTTGTAAAACCATACATTTCATAACAACTACTTTGTGCATCCAGGTGGATTATACCTTGTTTTTCTCAGGACAAATTGGGCTTTCATTTGGGGGTGAATGGTAATGGATATCTTCTGATTTTATTATCAAAGCAAAATTGGCACAAAATAGTAAAAATATCAGTTTTTAAAATTGTACCTGAATATTTCTTGCTACTACCATAACCTACAACCAAAGAAAAAAAACAAAATAAATTATTCTGCTCCTAGTGATCACAGCAATACCACATATGTGTATGTTAGTTGCTGTTTGTACTCGTATTACAGCCCAGAAACAATAGTGCACATGTTGCTTTTTATCCCACCTAAATACACTGACGCTAGCTGACACTGATACTATTTTAAAAATATAAAAAAAAAAACAAAAACAACCCTGACCTTTGACCCTGACCTAGGCCCAAACACTGACCCTGGCACTAAACTAGAACAAACCTTGATCTAGAGTTTTTTCTTTTACTATTATTATTATTATTATTAATATTTTTTTTCTTTTACACACTTTTTTTCTCTCTGCAAGGACAAAGAAAGAGATACAATGTAACTCTCTCCTCCATTCAGAGAGAAAAACACAGGGGCGGGCTTCACAGTGACTGATCACTGTGATAGCCAATCAGAGGCTATCACAATGATCAGATGACCCAGAATCTGGGAGTGTCAGTTCCAGATCGTTACTATGAGAGTCGGTGCTCTCAGTGAGACCCCAATCTCTGTGCTGGGAGTAGTGCACTCCAAACATAAAGACAAGTATGCAAATATGCGGCCCCACGGAAAAAAACCCTGTCCAGTAGAGCCGCATATTTGCATACTGTTGGTGCCAAGGGGTTAAGGGAAAAAAGCTGTTTAAACCTGCCTGGTCCTATGTGAAAAAGTAGTTGAACCTCAACCCCCCCCCTTCCCTGCTACATCATATATGAACTGGTATTAACCACATTTGTTTGGGAAGCTAAGGTAAATTTCACTTTCCATACCCAGGCTTGATTCCTGCCAGACCTTCTGAATCAATAAATCACTTAAATAGAAGCTGTCTGACAAAGTGAGCCCACTAAAGATCTCAAAAAGCATCACATAATGCCGCAATCTTAAGAAATTCAAGAACAGAGGAGAAACAAAATAATTGACATGTACAGTATCTGGAAAGAGTTACAAAGCCATTTTCTAAGGCTTTGGGACTCCAGCAAACTACGGTGAGAGCCATTATCCACAAATGGAGAAAACTTGGAACAGTGGTGAACCTTCCCAGGAGTGGCTGACCTACCAAAATTACTCCAAGAGCATAACAACAACCAGGGGCGGACTGACAATTCATGAGGCCCCGGGCAATAGGAGATCATTGGGCCCCTGTGTCCTTGCCCAAACTCAAAAAAGCCTATGAGAAAGGTACCAGGGGCATCTCATGGGGACCCCTACTGACCCCGGGCCCTCGGGCAGTGCCCGAATTTCCAAATGGTCAGTCCGCCCCTGATGACAACTCATCCAGGAGGTCATAAAAGAACCCAGGACAACATCTAAAGAACTGCAGGCCTCAGTTAAGGTCAGTGTTCACAAATCAACAATAAGAAAGAGACTGCGCAAAAATGGCATCCATGGGAGAGTTCCAAGGGGAAAGCCACTGCTGACCAAAAAGAACACAAAGACTCATCTCTTATTTGCCAAAAAACACCTTGATTATCCCCAAGACTTTTGGGCAAAAATTCTCTGGACTGATGAGACAAAAGTTGAACTTTTTGGAAGGTGTGCGTCCCATTACATGTGGCATAAAGCACAGCATTTCATAAAAAGAACATCATACCAACAGTCATTTAGGCACATGACCTTTTCTTCTGCAAAGCTCACACATGAAAGCAATATTAAATACAAAATCAAGCATTTATCATACTGCAGCTTACCAATTCTTAGATGTGATTGCTGTATTAGTTTTCTTTTTAGGCTTTTGTTTCTTATTTTTTTCATCTGGTGATCCAGCTAGTAATTCTATTGTTTTTCAATAGAACAAGTTCTCTTCCAGATGTATCAGTTTACAGGGCAAACCATGTACCATTGGCAGGGGTTCTTACAGTGATCAGCGTTTAATTATGTAAACATTTATAACAAAAGAAAAAAAAAAGTTTGCTGTAACTACTTAAAAAGTGTTAGCTCTAGTTTGGCTTCAATTTGTTAGTGTTTTTAAATCTGCTAGTAAATCTAGCACTCCTCTACCCCCAAACTGACAATGCTGCTGTCCAAAAGTTCCCTCTGTGCTCCTTCATCCAGAGTGTAGGCACTCTAATACAGGAAGCGTGTTACTGGCCAGATCACCATGTGAAAAAAGAAGGAATAAAGCCTAAAAAAATATTCTGGCCACTACAGCTAATCATTGGTAAGCTGCAATAATATGCAATATACTATACTAATACCACTTTAAAGTGGAACTTTAGTCAGAAAATCAAGACCTGATAGATTACTTCAGGCTGGCCCCTTTTGTAGGTATACAGCAGCTATGTAAAACATTAAAAATAAGTGCCTATACTATGTCAAATCTAATAAGGCCCTGTCTCATCCTGCTCTGTACAGCCGCAACCTTATTGGCAGTGTGCCAGAAATCAGTGAGTCACTAGAGGTTTATCTGCTGACAGACTAAAGATTTACTGCTGCAGTGGAGGAAGGAAACAGGAATGACAAAGAATGTGATGAGGGAACACAGATTAGGGAAGCAGAAAAGAAAAGCAGGAGGGGTGACAGGACAAACTCTGCTGCCACGGAGACTTAAAAGAGTTAAACTTAGAAGGATAGGGTCTTGTGTTGTCTTGTCTTGTCTTGTCTTATCTCCGTGATGTTTTCTCTTTTCTAGCTCAGCAGATGCAACCTATGAATTTCAGCACTGTGAAGGTTCTGTCAGCCTTCCACTCTAGCTGAGCCAAGACATAAAATCTAGGCTGGAAATGCACACATTTTATTTACAGAAAGGGACATATAGTTTTTGAGACCAAGGAGGGAAGGAGGTTTCCAATGAGGAGGGTCCTGCTCTGAGCTTCAAAAAAATGGCAGCCTCTAAGCAAAGAAATATAAGTCCTCCTCATTGCCTGACTGGATTGCTCTTCAGAAAGCACTGCACATATGAACGAGTCCTTACGGACTAGATAAACAGATGATAATAAAGAAAAATAAAGCCTAAAAAAAAGAAACTAATGCAGCCACTACATCTACGAACTAGTAAGCTGCAAAATAATATATTTTTTTTTAATTTAATACTGCCCTATGGATTTTGGAAATGACCTGAAATGTTAAGGTACAGTGTCACTGTCTACTTGCAGGACAAAGTGCTAGTGTCCCTGCAACGACATCCATAACCCCCTTATACTCATGTTGCCTGCCTTCCCTAACTATGTCACAGCCATTGCTGAAATCAGTGGTGAAGAAAACCAGAAGGAGATAAAAGGTCACTCTTCAATCATGTGTCAGTGTTCCAACCTAGCAATGTAGTAATTGGCTGCTAGGCCTGGGCACTGTCACAGGGGAGGACGTCACATGCTCCTCAGTACCGAGAAGCACTGGAAAGGATTGCAAAAGAACTTCCCCTACGTTACGGCAGAAAGGAGCGGGGATTGTTCTATAGTCCTGTCCTAAGGTGACAGTGATGTCCTTCCATATATAGAATACAGTGAGTAACTTCTATCACCCTATTACAGAAAATGTCTTACCTATTAAGATCAAGCGGAAAAAGTGTGAAAAAGAAAAGGAACTCAGCCACCACATCTAAGGACTGGTAAGCTACAATATATTCCGCATTTTGGATGCACCTAGGAAGTGCTTGCAATAGGCTGCCTGGGCACCTTTGTTTTCTTTTCTTCAATGGAAAAACATTCAGTTTGAACGATGATCAAATGCTTGCCAAACTCCTTATGAGCATTTGCAGTATGCGGCCATTGATTTGAATTGAAGTGATTGGCAGGTTGCAAGTTGTTATTGCCTTCCAAATGTTTCAGGTATGATAAGCGATCAATGCGAAGCAATGAAAGTGCATTCTGTTCACTGCCTGTGTACTAGACCATCAATTGTTATGTTACAGAACAGGAGTTGGCTTTTCAAAGTCAATGCCTGTTTCTTACGCTGATGCGAACAAGGCCTTACAATGGAATGCCATCTATTATTTATTTATCTATTGTTTTTGATAGAGAAAGGCTGCCTAATCAATAGAGAGTGGAGGAGAAGCAGAAGACAATCACCAGCTTAGCAGGGGGTAACAACAGTCAAGACAACACATATTTTCTCATCTGTTCATATGTCCTTTACATTTGACAGTGGCCAGCCTCCCCCAAAGACAAATAGTCTTCTGATCCAACCAAACAAGTGTCTTCTCATGTCTTGGGACGCTTTAAAGCGGAGTTCCACCTAAAAAAAAAAAAAATTCAGCCGCTACAAAAACTGTAGCTGCTGACTTTTAAAATACAGCCACTTACCTGTCCCTCGGTCCAGTGATGTCTTCACCACGGCTGGTTTCACCGGCCGTCTTCTCTCCCTGGCACCGGCATCTTCAGTGTGGGCACCCAGCTGTGACAGCTTGCGGCTACACAGCCGGGGTGCCCACTGCGCATGTGCAAGAAGTGCTGTGCTTTGTGAATGGTCCCGTAGTCTTCTGGGACCTGTCGTGTCCCAGAAGACTTCGGGGAGGGAGGGGGGGGGGAGACAACTTCCGCTTCCAATCGTCTAGGCGATCGCAGTGGGAGCGGGTACCTGTCAAATTCAGGTACCCGCTCCCCAAAGGTGCCACTCCTTAATGGGGAGCGAGGGACAAAGGCTTAAACCCTTTTGGGTGGAGCTCCGCTTTAAGGTGCTTATATAGCCATAGCTCGTTTTGTATAAAATGTAGAAGGATTAGATCCTTTATTGGGTATTATTGTTGTCTGTGTCCTTGTTTGGGAGGTTCACCCACTTGAATGGTTCTGGTGACAATTGTTTCTTTTCCAGACAGTGGCAAGGAATCCAAAATTTTTGAGTTGTCAGAGAAACAGGAAGTGATGGGGAAACTTCCAATGGAGTAAACTGTTCTGTTGATACAATATGGAAAAACGAAAAAGAATTCTCCTGCGCTCCAAGACTCAGACAGGTGGCACAAGATGGAACCAGGCCTGGGGAGAACGAACACCACTGCATAAAGGGCTGTGCAGCTCCAAACCAAGGCTGGGGAAGCCCAATCAGCACTGTAAAATGAAATAAAAAAACAAGAAGCGCACCAGCCTTGCGCATTACCTCAGCGACCAAAATTTATTACTTGTAAAAAACATACTCACAAACAGCGAATAAAATCAGGCATGTAAGTCCTCTCAGGGACTTAAAGATAACATGAGTCCCATCAGGGGAATAGGTGTTCAGTACAGCTGACGCGTTTCGAAGGGAGTCCCTTCTTCCTCAGAGCTCAGTCCCTGATGGGACTCATGTTATCTTTAAGTCCCTGAGAGGACTTACATGCCTGATTTTATTCGCTGTTTGTGAGTATGTTTTTTACAAGTAATAAATTTTGGTCGCTGAGGTAATGCGCAAGGCTGGTGCGCTTCTTGTTTTTTTATTTTATTTTTTTTTTTTTTTTTTTTTTTTTTTTTTTTATTTCATTTTACACTGTTGATACAATAATTGTGTAAAAGAGAAAATGCCCATGCTTTGGGGAGATCAACTCTAACGTCCTGCTGTGTCTTTTGGACCAGGGTCGGTGCTAGACTATTTTGCACCCTAGGCAAGAGCAGCTACTTGCACCCCCCTCCCCCCAAAAAAAATTCATAAATAAATAAAACTGTACACTGCCCACTTTCCTGCACATACTACCCCCCTTTAACCCTACACCCCTCTTCCTGTATATACTGACCTTCTTTCTGCACACACTGCCCCCCTATTTCCCCTGCAACCACTGCACTTCTTTAATGCTATACCCCCTTGTTGCACACACTGCCCCCCTTTAATGCTACACCCCCCTTCCTACACACACGCTACCTCCCTTCCTGCACACACTGTGCCCTTTAACCCTACACCCCCCTTCCTGCACACACACTGCCTCCCTTCCTGCACACACTGTGCCCTTTAACCCTACACCCCCCTTCCTGCACATACTGTGCCCTTTAAGCTTACACCCCCTTCCTGCAAACACTGCCCCCCATCCCTTCCTGCACACACTGTGCCCTTTAACCCTATACCCCTTCCTGTACACACTGCTCCCCTTTAACCCTACACCCCCTTCCTGTACACACTGCCCCCCATAGACTATACCCCCCTGTGATGTTTGTTGCTCCTTCATTGAACTGGCTGGAGTACCCTGTCTGGTCTCCCTCAACCAGTCCGGTTCAGTACTTCCATGGTTCCACCTGGTAGCTGAGTTTGTCCTCCTCATCCTGAAGCCTCTCGGTCTCGCAGTGCAGGTCAGTGACTGCAGGGGCCCCACCAGGTGCAGCTGCCTCTCCACCTTGTGCCTGAACTCCTCCATCTCAGCTTGCAGCTCCTGTTTGGTCCCCTGTAGTGGACATTCTTCCTTCTCCTCCGGTACACTCCTGCAGACCGGCCACACTGATGCCTCCACCCCATGTTCCATGCTGGCAGGCAATGACAGGCGGTGATCGGGGCTTTGGGCTGACTTCAGCTGCAGCGAATGGTGATCACCATTGTGCAGGCAAAGACCTTGTCTACTGCTGGGATCTCGGCTCACTTCTGCTGTGTGCAGGTGCACCGGTGTGTGCAGGGAAGGGATGGAGGCTCTACAGGTGACATCCACCTGGCTCTACAGGTGACATACACCTGGGATGAGAAGGTGACAGAAGAGGAATATGGCACTGGCCATGATTGTGTCCCAGGTGGCCGTGCACCCTAGGCGGATGCCTAGTTTGCCTAGCGGTAGCGCCAGCCCTGTTTAGGACTGCTGTTTTTTTGGTAAATTCACCAATAAATGACATCCCCAATCCCCAGACCTAAAAGTAAAGAAAGGGGTGGGGTCTGCTGGTCTCTCATTGACCAAATATGGACTTGACCATATTAAGTTAGTGATGTCACAGGGATCCCCAATAGGCATGGAATGATTTGGTTCAGAAGGGTAGGGGATAGCACATGCTTGTCTTCCCCCTACATTTCCTGGCCAGCCAGGCTGAATGTTTGGATCAGGGTCTGGTATGGATTTTTTTTTAAGGGAGGACCTCTTTTGTAGGGCCCCTCTAAAAGTAAAGTTCCAGCCTAACACTAACTATGTTTACAAATGTTCCCCTTACCCCTCCTCCTAGCTACACTAACTAACTTATGTAAAAAAAAAGTATACATACTTATTTTCAGCAAGCTGTGGTCTGGTCATGTGATCTGCAGCTCTGTCTTTCCTGTGTCAGTGAGCACGTGCTGCAGGAGAGAGGAGGGAGTTCTGACAGTGGCTAGGAGCCTATGGCTGCTATCACCACTCCTGGAATTCTCAGCCGGTGTCAACCGCTCCCTCCTCTTCCTGCAGCCACCGCTCAATGACACAGGAGATCATGTGACCAGACCAGAGTGGGCAGAAACTAAATAGATAAATATACACACATTTCTTTACACAGGTTAGTCATCATAGGTAGCAGAAGGAAGGAGAAGATATTTTTAAACATAGTGTTAGGCAGGAACTTCGCTTTAAAATCCATACCAGACCTGAACAATCTTCTATTATTATTATTATTAGACAGGATTTATATAGCGTCAACAGTTCAACGCTTTACAATAAACTGGGAAACAATACAGCAACAATACAGCAACGATACAGTTCAATACAAGAGGGTTAGGAGCAGGGGCGGACTGACAACTCATGGGGCCCCCGGGCAATAGGGGATCATGGGGCCCCTGTGTCCTTGTCCAAACTCAAAAAAGCCTATGAAAAAGGTACCAGGGGCATTTCATGGGGCCCCCTACTGACCCCGGGCCCTCGGGCTGTGCCAGAGTTTCCAAATGGTCAGTCCACCCCTGGTTAGGAGGGCCCTGCTCTTTGGAGCTTACAATATAAGTATGAATTGGGGAGGGCCCCACAATGATTTGGGGTTTTGTTTACATTCTGCCAGTAAGGGACAGAGATGACTCATTGGTTGTTAGGATGCCAGAGGTTGCCAGCTTCCTAACAACCAGCCAAAAGGAGAAGCTGTCACATTTTGCAGCTGTAGTAATAGCAGTGCTAAATATTCCACTTCTCGCTATCATCGTACATACGACTGGGCAGAACACCAATTTATTTTGGCAGTTTGCCCAACCTCTGTATAGGCCAAATCATGTTCGGACCTGGACCTGGGCTTGGACTGAACCAGTAACTCATTCCTTGCTATAGGGAACATCTAGAACTGTTCACTGTGACTTAGCAGAACCATGGAAAATGTATTTTTCACTTTTAATTACTCATGAAAAGCAGCAGTGCACTTCTTGTACCTACATCCCCCTAGCTGTAAATCTGCAGCATGAGATCATCTACGGCACTGCTGCCTTTAACTGCTGGTCTCATGGGATTTGGGAAACGATCTGGTAATGTTACTGGTGTGCAGCATCATTCTAGCTTATACAGTTTCAAGCAGGGGCGGACTGACAACTCATGGGGCCCCCAGGCAATAGGGGATCATGGGGCCACTGTGTCCTTCCCCACACTCAAAGTACACCCAAAAAAGCCTATAAAAGGTACCAGGGGCATTTCATGGGGCCCCCTACTGACCCTGGGCCCTCGGGCAGTGCCCGAGTGATCGAATGGTCAGTCCACCCCTGGTTTCAAGTGTCCTTATGGCAAATCACACTGCCTGTAGCTGCCACGACCATATTTTGCTGCAGCCTGTGGTTTCCTGGTCACTGTCTGGCTAAGCATGCATGTTTATTCTTGCTTTTGTGCCACAGCCCTGTCCTGAAGAACTGGTAGAACCCATGCAGCACATATTACTTCTGAACAATAGGGCCCTACCTTGTCAGCTCTATTACATGTTTATGGGTTCGGGAGGAACTCCAAACAACCCCCAACACACCCTTTCACCACCTTTCTAATATGTCAAGTCATTGTTTAATCCTCAACACCCAGGTGGGGTCCATTGTTATGACTTTCACTTTGGAATATGTGGACATCATAACTTTTGCTGTCTTCTGCTCGATTAAGCTCCAGAAGAAAATTCTACTTATCATGAAGTGTCAGTTCCTGTAGACACAGCTGTGTTACTCTGAAAGTAAACAGGAGTGTAAAGGTTATCATCACCGTCTGTAAAGAATGTCTCTGCATATTGATTGTAACACAAAATATCAGCATTAGTTTACATTTGTCTCTCAATTTTAATATTATAAACATAAGGAGCAGAAGAAAAAAATTATAGAGCACAACTAATGAAATGTGCTGAAAGTTTGAAAAGAAATGAGACTTCTAATTTACTGGGAATTCTTCCAAGAAGAAAAACAGAGGAGTACTCCATTATCACAACCAGGTTGTAAAGATCGGAAGAACCCCCAGACCACTGCTTTTTACAGCATTTGGCGGATATAAAGTGAACCTGCGTCTAGATCATGCATAATAAAGTTTTTACATGTCCTGAACAAGCATAAAAGCACTTTAAAGGATAAGTCAAAATTCACTTATCTTTTTTGTCCCCCTCCCTTGACCCAACCCAACCCACCTACCCTCTCCACATATGCATACCTACCTAAATCTGACAGCCGTTCGCCGTTGTTTATTTACATGCCGCACTGCAATTCTTCACTGTACTAGCTGCAAATGCGTATTACAACCTTATTACAGTACTAAAAACAGCAGGGGTGCTGTTACAAGAGATCATGTCCTTTGTACTTGCTGATATACTGTATATGCTTGTTGTTCTATTTCCTTTTTTTCACTTTATGTGAATTGTTGAGAACTAATAAAAAGTTTTATATAAAAAAAACAGCAGGGATAAACAATGTTGCTAAGAAAAGAAAAGATACCTTGCTGCAATGAGAAGGAAAGAAAGGTGGAAAGAAAGAAAGGTGGAAAGAAAGAGAGAGAGAGAGAGAGAGAGAGAGAGAGAGAGAGAGAGAGAGACACAGAAAGAAAGAAAGAAAGAAAGAAAGAAAGGTGGAAAGAAAGAGAGAGAAAGAGAGAGAGAGAAAGAAAGAAAGAAAGAAAGAAAGAAAGAAAGAAAGAAAGAAAGAAAGAAAGAAAGAAAGGTGGAAAGAAAGAAAGGTGGAAAGAAAGAAAGAAAGAAAGAAAGAAAGAAAGAAAGAAAGAAAGGTGGAAAGAAAGAAAGAAAGGTGGAAAGGTGGAAAGAAAGAAAGAAAGGTGGAAAGAAAGAAAGAAAAAGAAAGAAAGAAAGAAAGGTGGAAAGAAAGAAAGGTGGAAAGAAAGAAAAAGAAAGAAAGTCAAAAAACACTGTAGAATTAGTGAAATATACAGCATTGACACAAACACAGAGAGTCATAATAAGTAACATAGTTGGGGATACTGTACCATAAAAGTGTATTCACTAATAGTCTGACCTATATATGTAAACCCTACAGTCCGCAGTGCTGATTAAGTTCAGATCTGATCATCCACCTTCATGTAGCACAGACGTTTTTCCCGGTTCAGTAATTTCTCTTTAACTCATGGACCAGTGAGCCAGGACATGGCACGGTAATTATGAAAATAGGATGCTAATGACTGTAATTCAACTCTACCCATCTCCAACATCTGTTTCTCTCATTTAGAATTCCTCTACATTTAAGTATATATCTGCGCTTTTTTTTCTTATTAGACTTGATTTGTGCCATTACGACGAGACGGCGTTTCTGTTTACCAAATTATCAGACTGCAATCACTGAATTAAAGGGGAACAGATATCCGGACACTGCAAATACATAACCTGTAACATAATATATACTGTATACCTGTATACTGTTTAAATTGCACTGTATTTATTAGCATAATGACCATATTCATCTAAACATGCGATAACACACAATCCTTGTTAAGCTGCCACTGTTAGCTCTTCAGTGTCACTCACATAAGACCCAATATAACTATATGTCAGTGTTGATAACTGCTAAGTAAATCTGCTTGGAAGTCTGAATGTGGTTAGTGGAGATTCAAGAAACAAACACTTCCAAGCCACATCTAAGGAGCTTTGTGAAATCAGTCTTCAATGTACTGCCTACAGCTCTGGTAAATTGAATAGTTCTTCTGTCTTTAGCACTGCTCAGAGTTTAATGGTATCATTAGCACCCAGGGGCGGACTGACCATTTGGGCACCCAGGCACTGCCCGAGGGCCCTGGGTCAGTAGGGGGCCCCATGAGATGCCCCTGGTACCTTTCATAGACCTTTTTGGGTGTGGTCTGAGTGTGGGCAAGGACAAAGGGGCCCCATGATTTCCTATTGCCCAGGGGCCCCATGAGTTGTTAATTCGCCCCTGTTAGCACCTGATGGATTACTGTCACAGCACTCAATAAAGCTACACTACAGTAGAAGAACGGTGTTTGAAAACGTTAACTTCAAGAAGGTTAATTTGATTTTCAAATTGTTAGTGGAGTCAAATCAACGTTCATTTTCAACCACGATATGAAGAAATTCCAAGTAGCAGGATGGAAATTTTTTTCAAACAAACAAATTTCTAACAGTGAATGTGGTTTTCATTTGGTTCATTTGGGAAATTGCATCAAAAGCAAACAAAATTTTAACAGTACTTTCAGATTACTTTTGTCAAGCATTCAAATGTATTGATGACAATTTTCATACAAATTAAATCTACTAGAAGTCTCCAAACCTTCTAGAAAAAAGGTTTACTGTCCTTCAGACTGTGCCAATGGGAAAACCAAATGCCCTGCGGTCAGTGGGAGTAAATAGAGCCTCAGGCTTAGTGGTGAGTGGAAGTAAAAAAAAATACATAGCAACTGTGGTCAGTAGGATGACAAATAGTGCCCCATTACTGAGATTAGTGGGAGGAATTGTGCCACATTATTGGTGTCAATTGATGGAAAAGTGCCCCATCTTTGGTGTCAGTGAGATGAAGTGTGCCCCATTTTTTATGTCAGTGAGAGAACTAGTGTTTAATTGTTTATATCAGTGGGAGAAATGTATGTCCCACTGTTAGTGTCAGTAGAAGAAATGGTGCTTAATTATTGGTATCATTGGGAATAATAGTGCCTCTTATCAATGTTAATATAGTGTGTGTTTGTGGGCCAGAGAAAGGCAAGCAAGGGGCCAGAGTTTGGGACCACTGCACCAATGCATGGCCAGCTTAACACCTGTTAAAAGGATATCAGCCTTGGACTATAGGGGTACCTTGAAACCTCTCCCCAATAGTAGAGGTAACAAAGAACAACACAACTGTTCCTTTAACCCCTTCCCATCCAGCCCCAGCATCCCTTTAAATGAGTCTTTCCAGCTGGGAACAGACTTTCTGATTATGTAGTCACTGTGATTAGTAGTTACAGTGGTCACATGACTGGGAGTATGTCAGATCCCAGTCATGTCTAGAGACCCAGAGATGTCTATGCCAGCTCAGCCACTGTGCTGGAAGTGCACAGTGAGCACATGATTGCATTACAAGGGCAGAAAGAGCTTTAGGGAAAGTTTTATCCTAGAAATTGGAAAGTACAGTACTACTCTAAGGCTGTTCATTTCCACTTTTTAATCAATAGGTAATTTAACAGCAGGCTAAAGTTCAGATTATGGGTCTTTGCATTTTACATAAAAGATACCAAGCAAAGCATTCCTTCCTTTAGCTCTTAAGTATTTTGTTTTCTTTAACAGGGAAATTTCTTGTCAGGGCTGGGCTCCTGCTACTTAACAAGCAGCTCTTTTCTTTCAGTGCTCAGAAGCTGCTCAGCTGTCGGTTAATTACCAGCCACTCATCTCTACAGTGACTTATTTGGATACCATTACTTGCCTCACTAGTTCAGCCTACAGTCAGCCCTTTTTGCTAGTTTAGCAGTTTAGCGCAGTTTCTTCTTGCCCTTGCATGATCTATGATCTCCAATGTGTTCCTGCCTGAATTCCTGTCAGGATCCATAAACCAGGTGGAGACAGAAAGTGCAGTTAAAATCACACCTTTAATGAAAGAGCAAACATAACATAGATCAGAAACATGGTCAAAACAGAAGCCAGGGTTTGGATGCCAGCGCGGGTAATCAGACAAGCCAGGGTCAAGAAACCAGAATTCAGTGTAGTCAGGAGCCAAAAATCAGGAACAGGAACCAGAAGAGAAGCCAGCAAGACCGAGTTGTACACAGAAACACAAGCAGGAACACATTGGAGATCATAGACTATGCAAGGGCAAGGAGGAAATAAGCTTCTAAAATAGTAAAAAGGGCTGGCTGTAGGCTGGATTAATGATGTAGGTAATGGTATTTGGGTGAGTTACTGTGGAGACAATGAGTGGCTGGTAATTAAATGACAGCTGAGCAACTTCTGAGCACTGATAGAAAAGAGCGGCTCGTAAATAGAAGGAGCCCAGCCCTGACAATTTCTGTGTACAACTCGGGCTGGCTGACTTCTCTTCCAATTCCTGTTCCCTATTTGTGGCTCTTGACTACACTGACTTCACATTTCCTGACCCTGGCTCATTTGATTACCCACTCTGGCATCCAAACCCTGGCTTCTGTTTTCCCTACATTTCTGAACTGTGCTATTTTTGCTATTTCAATAAAGGTGTGATTTTAACTGCAGTTTCTGTCTCCGGTTGGTTTATGGTTCCTGACACCTCTACAATCACTGAAAATTCTTCTGGCTACCACCTTACCAACAAGACTTCCCTTGGGGAAAATGTCACTTAGACTTCCCAGAATCTCCTGGTCTTCTACCTGATTTCAACTGATGGAGCCAAACCATTTTCAGCACCTATCTCTCCCTGCCAGTATGGGTTTTTGTTCCTGTCTACCCTGGGGGCCCATAGCACATCTGCACCCAACAATGACTGCCAACATCTCCCGGGAATCCTGTGTCTAATGTTCACACAAGTTTCTAGAAAATGGCACCTGAAGCCCATAGCAGAAGACATGTTAGTCCCATGCTCAGTTCCTTCTCTTGTTAGTATCAAAGTAGCAGTCATGTGATCACTGTGTTGATATTGAAAATGAAAGGGAAGGTGACTTACTGATCACATGTCCTCTGTAGCACTTTCCTATGCAGCCAGCTCAACAAGACGATCACCAAGGAAAAGACCAGCTAGATGTCACCCTTCGAAATGAGCAAAAACCAATGACCTCCTGCCTATTTGCTACTCCATGTTACAGCTTGACCAAGTCTCTGTAGCATTCACACAAATAGATCGAAGCACACTGGTTTTTGCAAGCTAATAGAGTTTAATTTTTTTTTAAGTTTTAAAATGCACTTACAAACATATCCACTTTAAGACCAGGCCTTTTCCGACACATTTGTTTACATGTGAAAATCAGGTTTTTTTTTTAATTATTATTATTAATATATTATATATTTTTAAAGCAGAGATATTTGCCCAGCAGATTTCAAACGCAATTTTTGTGGAATAAATACACTTTAACTCATTTTAATGCACAAAAACACAATATAATACCCAATTGTTTGGTACAATATAAAATATGACTTTGCACCGAGTAAATAGATACCATATATGTCCAGCTTTAAAATGCACACGCCCCAGCAACAGTGACATGCATTTTATTATCCATAGGCATAACTTTGAAAACCTTCACAGGTTACCAGTTCAGATTTTCACAGGCAGTCTGGTGCTGGAGTTCTTGTTCTCGATCTGACATTTGCAGTGATACCTCACATGTGTGGTGCGATCGCTGTTTATGTATGCGTGCAGGACTGACGCATGCGTTCAATTTTGCATGCAAATTTTTTTTTTTTTAATGTTTAATTTATCTTTTTTACACTGTCCCTTTAAAAAAAAAGTTGTATTACTTTCATTGCTATCACAGGGAATGTAAAATGTTCCCATGATATCAATAGGCAGTGACAGGCCATTTTTACTGAGACATCCGGGGTCTATTGGACCCCAAATCTCTCCTCTGCCCTTAAAAGTTTTGGATCATATCAAGATATAATAGTATAATCTGATGCTTCTTCAAACCACAAGTGGTTTGTTTACAAAAGGCGAAACCGGAAGTGGCAAAATGCTTGTTGCTTCAGGTTTCATAGCCCATAGAGATGATCAGGATTTTTCCAGTCCCCCATCAGCTCTATGGTCACCCGGCAGAACAGTCGGATAAACACTTGGGTCTCCTGGTGGGAAGGAAGAGCCATGGAGGGCGGTGGGGGGGTACGCCCCTCATTTAGCCGTTAGGATTGCTTTTACAAGAAAATAAGAAAAACACTGCTGCAAAAGTGACTGCAGAGCTCAATCTCAGTCTTCATGGGACTCAGATTGAGCTCTGCAGTCACTTTTGCAGCAGTTGTTTTCCTATTCTGGGTCACAATCCTGCGCAATGTCCTTTTGTCTCTTGACCATGTTGACTGCTCTTACACTTATCAGACATTTTCCTGGAAACTGTATATGTTGTCATAACCTTTTGTTGCTGTACCTCCCGACACACCAAATAAATTGGCAAATTCAGTCACAAAAGCGCCAGCTAAGTGGCACCAACAATTTGCCCTCTTTAAAGCTCAGTAAGCTCTGACATCACTCTGTATTACTAGTAGAGCACACAGTGAATGACGAAAGTGAGGCCACATAGGTCAGCATTAGAGATGAGCGAATCGAAGTAGGCGAAGTGGAATTCGCTTCGAATATTAGAAAAATTTCGATTCACGCCGAATCCGAAAATAAGCAGACTTCGGATGCGCGAATCGAAATTTTTCCTAAAATGGCGGCGACATGTGCGGCGACGGAGTGGGGATGTCTGGGAAGGCGCGCAGACAAGGCGCGCTGACCCATAATGCATTCATTCATGACATGTGATCGCATTAGCCAATCAGCAGCCAGCCAGCCAGCACTGTGTAATGGTCGAGCTATAAATGGCGGCCATTTTAGAATTCTCCATTTGCCTCCAGTCATTCAACAGAGGCAGACCTGGCTGTATTCAGGGAGAGAGTTAGGGACACAGAAACGTTACTTAGGGACATAGAAACGTTAGTTAGGGACACAGAAACGTTACTTAGGGCCACAGAAACGTTACTTAGGGACACAGAAACGTTACTTAGAGCCACAGAAACGTTACTTAGGGACACAGAATCGTTACTTAGGGACACAGAAACGTTACTTAGGGCCACAGAAACGTTACTTAGGGCCACAGAATCGTTACTTAGGGCCACAGAAACGTTACTTAGGGCCACAGAAACGTTACTTAGGGCCACAGAATCGTTACTTAGGGCCACAGAAACGTTACTTAGGGCCACAGAAACGTTACTTAGGGCCACAGAATTGTTACTTAGGGACAGACACAGAATTGTTACTGAGG